>NC_047115.1:60535227-60547381 GCF_902500255.1 Thalassophryne amazonica | reverse complement strand
ACATACATATACACATACATACATACATATACATACATATACACATACATACATACATATACATACATATACACATACATACATACATACATACATACATACACACACACACATACATACATACATATACATACACATACACATACACATACATACATACATACATACATATACATACACATACATACATACACACACACACACACACACACTTGCAAAAGTATTCAGACCCTTGGTATTTCACACATTTTAATGTGTTTATGGCATTTCAAATACAAAAACTAACTCAGCCTTCTCACTATAAAAATTTCTAAAATGATCTTCCTTAGACTCAAACTGAAAGTAAATCTCTACAACTTGATATAAATTAATTAAAAATATAAGCCACTTTATCATGAAGCCTGTAACTTCTTCTAGGTTGTCTGGGTGTCTTGGTGGCTTTCCTCACTCTTCTTCTTGCATAGTCGCTCAGTTTTTGAGAACTGTCTGCTCCACACAGATTTACCACAGAGTACCATACTGTTTGCATTTCTTCATAACTGATGTAAATAAAATTCAAGACATATTCAACGACTTGGAAATGTTCATGTATCCATCCCGACTTGTCTGACGAAAACTGGCAAACTGATTATTTACAGGTATTATACCAAAGGGGCTGATTACTTATGCAACCCATCATCTTGGATTTTATATTTTTTATTAATTGATATCAAGTTGTAGAGATTTACTTTCAGTTTGAGTCTAAGGAAGATAATTTTAGAAATGTTTATATTGAGAAGCCTGATTTACTTTTTGTATTTGAAATGTCATACACAAATTAAAATGCTTGAAATACCAAGGGGCTGAATACGTTTCCAAGGCACTGTATATACAAAAATTTTTAAACAACAGAATTTTGTTTTGTTTGCCCTCATCATAGCGACATGGGTATAGGATAATAATGCATCATCTAGTAATCATCCAGGCAAAAGATGCTGCTGCATATGGAATCTCTATGTCCACACTTAATGAAACTATAGTGACTGCAAAAACTTTGATGTTTGGTCCACACGCACAATGACGACAACAACAGATGGATCCTTCATTACATAGACTCACATAGTCCTGCATGTGAGTCAAAAATCCAAAGAAAATGTAAAGATCAGTCAAATTAAACCCATGCCTAAACTAAACCTGAACACTTACATTTAAAGTACTGGTTGAAGGGTCCTGACTCGGGTTATTCTGGCTTCATGACAGAAACCTGGGCCTGTATTCACAAAGCATCCTAAAGCCCTCCAAATAATGAAAGATGAATAATGTACTCGCAACACATTTTTTTTTTTTTGCCACGCGAGGATTAATTCAACAATCGTGGGAGAATAGTGGCTCTGAGAGGCTCTTAGAGGCAGTATATCCACCTAAAGAGGCTCATCTCTGAGCATGGAGCTAATTTCAAGAAGTTCAAAATTTAGCAACAACAGCATGGGGTAGTTTGTGTACAAGTTACCACAAGGACTAACGAGGATTATAGAAGCATGTGTGTGGTGAGGACAAGACTGCTAAAAGCCCATTATCCGAGTGCCTGGCAGCTATGAGGACCGTTCTGGACAGGCTCAGCCCTCTTGTGCACAATTCCACCTACTTTGTGCTTAGATTGCCAGGCCAAACTGATGTCATATTTAAACAATGGATAACAGCAATTGGTACAGTGTTACAAAATGGGGAATTGTTGAGTTTTCAAAAGCTAAAAGATAAGTCTAATCTTCAAAATAAAGACTTATTTAGATATATTCAGTTTTGGGATTATCGTATTAAGGAAGTCAAGATGGTGAATACACTAGAATTGAATCCAGTGATGAAAGTTATGCCAAGTGTATACAAATCTAATAGTAATTGTAATAAAATAATATCTAGGTTTTATGAGACTCTTACGGAGAGTAAACATAATTCAACATTATATGTGAAATCAAAATGGGAAGGTAAATTAAACGTGGAAATATCTACAGAGAAATGGTATGATATGTGTTTAATTCAACCAGTTCAAATCAATGGAGATTGTTTAACTGGAATTTTTTTGTTTTTGTTTATTACACCTAAGATTCAAAGTAAAAAAAAAAAAATCTATATCATTGCAATTTTGTTGGAGACAATGTGTGTGTGTTTTTTAAATGCGCACCATACTCCTATATTTTGGAGTTGTGAAAAGTTAAAACCATTTTGGAAAAACAGATGTTTTGTTTAAGGTGCTTGAATATGTTATTTCTTTTGCAGGTCCTATCCTATATCTAGGTTATATTACAAAAGTAGTGCAAGTGGAGAGTCACTACATGGTGAAGACACTACTTACAGTTGCCAGGAAAGCCATCAAGCAAAGCTGGTACAAACCTGAATCTCCAACTCTGGAAAAATGGTTTGATATTATAAAGGAAATAGGGACAATGGAAGGAATGACTTATGCGCTGGGATTGAAAGAAGATTTGTATGAAAACAGATGGCGGAAATGGACTATCAAAAAAAAACTCCAAGGGGGTTGATAATTTTGTGCCCCTCTAAAGATTTTTAATTTATTTGATTATGGCTGATTGGAGCACTGTAATTTGATTGGGGATCTGTGTACCTCTTGGCGTGGAGTGTTCAAGGCATTTGATATTGGGACATTTGTTGTGCAGTGGGGATAATTATTGGGCAAATACGTTTTGTGCACTATGACTGTGTATGTTCACACTACAGGCGTCAGTGGAGCACTGTAATTTGATTGGGAATCTGTGTACCTCTTGGTGTGGAGTGTTTGAGGCATTTGATATTGGGACATTTGTTGTGCAGTGGGGATAATTATTGGGCAAATACGTTTTTTGCACTATGACTTTGTGCATGTTCACACTACAGGTGTTAGTGGATAGTTACTGAATTAGAGGTTGTTTGTAAGTGTATTTTTGGTTGAGTTTATGCTGCCATTTGTTGATGTGGAGGTGTAGTTAGATAATAGTCTGTGCCATTTAGAATACTATTATCTAAGATAATAGTTATCTTAGATAATAGTATTCCAAATGGCACAGACTAAAGTCATTTTTTTCATTTGGATCAATGAGTCACACCAAGAGGTGGGATATTTATTTATTTCCCACTTCTTAACTGGATGAGGCGGATTGGTTCTAACTGTTATATAGAAGGAAGAATTGCTGTTTTTTCCATTTTGGTGGTGGGGGGGGGTATACTCTGTTTGTGGGGTATGGAGGGTTCTATCCTTATTTCCCCACTGCACTTAAAAGGAGAGAGAGGGGAAGAGGAAAAAAGATAAAGGGGGAAAGAAAAAAAAAAAAATTCAATGCTGATTTAATTTAAAATGGTTTTCCACAAACAACGCATTTATCTTATGGTTTTTTTTTTGTGCTGAGATGTATAATCTTGTGCTGTTGTTGCTCATAATGAAATTTCAATTTAATAAGGGACTTATTGTCAGCCAATAAGAAGTCCCTGTAAACACACCTCATGTCAAACATTTTCTTTTCTTTTTGGAGCAAGTAGTGAGCGATTTTATTGGAGCTGAGAGAACAAAACAGATATGATGCAACTTTTTACTGTTTTGACTTGCAACATGGAATTCGATTCAAATCGGATATGCATATGAATGGGATTGTTACTGACCCTGAACAAGGCCTTACAAATGTGAATGAAAATTCAGACAAAATTATCAAATATGGATATTTAAAAAAAAAAAAATAATTCAGATCAAGTTTCAGGTCGCTTCAGCTGGTAATGTGTAAACAGCCTTATAAAATTACAATCAATCACATTTGAACTGCAAAGCAAAGCCATTTCTAGTGTTTATCTGAACAATGTGCTAAGTATTAACACACCAACATTATGCCCACTCCAAAGTTTAACCACTGACAAAGGAGTGCTTTTTTTTGGTGCTTGACTACCAGCAATAAATTTGTAAAGACATTCCTACAGGTAAAATAAATATAACAACCTGGGAATAAACACCAACAGAGGGGTCCTGTTTAAGATCAACTGAAAGGACAACCAACAGAGGAAAACAAAGTGTAAGCCATAAATTTGAATGCAATTTCCTAAACAGACCAAGCAAAATAAGGAGTCTCACAGAAAATACAAGGAAGGTGTCCAGCATATAATTCATGATGGCTTGTGAAAGCATCAATCAACTGCACTGGCACAGATACAAACAACCTTTTAGTCTTGTTAGCCAGCTTTGTGTTGCCAGGTCATGCAAACATAAACAGAGCAGACTCAGAACTGTATGGCTATAAAGATAATATTCACATTACATTAGAACTATGTTGTAAAACAAATGTTCAGTTTCAGAAACCGATGACCCTTATCAGTCCAAATAATCAAAGCATTAAAAAAAAAAAAGGCTAATTAGCAGAAATAGGAAATCTCGGGTCATGACGGGGGGAATCAAACAGTGAGCAAGAAGTCACTTAACTTCTGGTTTTCCATCTCAGTGACTGCATGTACATGGAGGTTCCTGTATGTAATAAGATTAAGACAGCTCACATTACAAAAAAAAGACAATACTGGTTGGAGAGCTTGTGCAGCCAATTTCCTCAGAGATGTACAGATATTATTTGTGCAGTAAAAAGAAATAAAATCTTTATTGGGGACTGAACAAAAAAAAAAAACATAATTAAGGATGAACAAACTAGCAATTATTTTCATGATCAATAAGTTTGTTTTTTTAATATGCTAATACGGCATACGCACACTGGAGGGCCAGGGACAAGCATCGGTCTGCCCCTTTAACAAAAATTGGTTAAATGCCCACCCTCAATTAAATTAATTTTTAGAAAAAGGTGATCAAGCGCCCTCCCATAATTAAAAAATTTTGTGACTAACACATTGTAAAAAGCAAAAAAAATATATATAAAGTTTATTTTTTTCTCGTCTCTTCCACGTCTTACCTGCGATGAGGTCATCAGTATGCGCTGGTAGTGGAATCAAGGTTTATGTTGACATGTGTTCTTATTTTGAAAGACCACTGTGCAAGAAAACAGCCAGCAGTCAGTGGATTTTGGGCTCTGATGGAATGACGAGACAAACATTGACTGCTGGTGTGCACAGCGCATCATGTCAACTCCTGCAGTCTGCCGCTGCAGATAAAATTCTGCTGTGATGGACATTCTGCTGCCGACATAAGAAAGCAACTTAACATCGATGGGTCATCTACTGACAAGCAACGAACAAGTACAGGACAACACAACTACCGGAAATGATCTCTGATGTCTACTTTTTGAGCATGTATACCACTTTCCAATGGATTCATCAGACATCAGCTGACATGGAACACATTTATTGAAAGAGAAAAGGATTTGTACAGGACAAAAACTGACACAAATGGGTGAATTATAAGTAATTTATTTTTACCTCCGCCAATAACGTTGGAGATTATGTTACCGCCCCTGTTTGTTTGTCTGTTTGTGAACAGCCTGGAGCCCACAATTATTCATATATCATTATGAAATTTTTGCTGAAGATTCATATCTGATAGGCAAGAACTGATTCAATTTTCAAGGTCATAGGTCAAAGTCAGGAAAAATCCCTATCTCTAACGCTGAACAAATTTTCAAAATTCCTAACTGTCAAAAAACATCAAATTTCTTTCATATTTGATAGCGTTACGTAGGATTGTATCCTTTATCGACTGACAAAATGTGATCTGGATCTGATCCAGATTCCAGATTTTTTGGCCATTTAAATTTAACATTGAAAACCCCATTTAATGTATATTTTACATTATATCTTAACCAAACATGCCCCAATCACTCTCATATTTGAAAGTGAGGTGCATACTGTCACTCACTATCACCTGACAAGGTTTGATCTGCATTTGATATCTGTACTGCAGAACTAACAGATATTTGATTCTTTTTACCTTGAAAAGCCCTTTTGATTTTGTATCATACTTTAGCTTATGAAAAGTCACTTCTAACAGGACTATGACCTTGAAAATTTTCACAAAGTTAAAAATTTATGGAATTGGAAACTAACATTGGTGGAGGTTTGCACCCTGCAAGCACAGTGCTCTAGTTTTATTTGTGACAAAATCAGACAAACAATATGGCAATTTACCAGTTGTTGATAAAGCATCAGTGGAAAGGGAATTCCCTTGTCCTAAAATAATCCAGACCGCTGCTATTGGGGGCCAGTTTGGGTATTTGTGGCCCTTATTTATATTTCACATATCCTCTGTTTACTTCAGGTATAAAAATTGTTGAACGTGCTGAACCAGTGAAACCCTACAGCTGCTGATGTTTTCAGTGTATACAGTATATAGCAGAGTGATACTTACAGCTGTATTTGCAGGTGCATTTTACATGCATCACACTTCAAATCGCATTTATATTTCAGTGTTTTTCTCCTAAATGTAAAATAAATAAAGGACTTAATAAATGTTAGAAGAGATGGTATAAATAAAGGCTAAAGCTCCTCAAGAAACTAGACGAAAGCAAATTTTCTATGCCAATGACTTGATACAGTGAAAAAGGTAACTCCAAAGCCAGAAACGACTGTTAAAGGCACCTGTGTTACATCTTTGTTTTTTTAATTATTGCAATAATTTCCAATAAAGCTATAACCCCAATTCCAATGAAGTTGGGACATTGTGTAAAATGTAAATAAAAACAGAATACAACGATTTGCAAATCCTCTTCAACCTATATTCAATTGAATACACCACAAAGACAAGATATTTAACATTCAAACTGATTTGATCTGACTTTGTTGTTTTTGTGCAAATATTTGCTTATTTTGAAATAGATGCCTGCAACATGTTTCAAAAAGCTGGGACAGTGGTATGTTTACCACTGTGTTACATCACCTTTTCTTCTAACACCACTCAATAAGCATTTGAGAACTGAGGACACTAATTGTTGAAGCTTTGTAGGTGGAATTCTTTCCCATTCTTGTTTGATGTACGACTGCAGTTGTTCAACAGCCCGGGGTCTCCGTTCTCGTATTTTGCACTTCATAATGCGCCACACATTTTCAATGGGCGACAGGTCTGGACTGCAGGCAGGCCAGTCTAGTACCCACACTCTTTTACGCTGTTGTAACACGTGCAGAATGTGGCTTGGCATTGTCTTGCTAAAATAAGCAGGGACGTCCCTGAAAAAGATGTTGCTTGGATGGCAGCATGCATTGCTCCAAAACCTGGACGTACCTTTCAACATTGATGGTGCCATCACAGATGTGTAAGTTGCCCGTGCCATGGGCACTAACACCCCCATACCATCACAGATGCTGGCTTTTGACCTTTGCGCTGGTAACAATCTGGATGTTCTTTTTCCTCTTTTGTCCAGAGGACACAACGTCCATGATTTCCAAAAACAATTTGAAATGTGAACTCATCAGACCACAGCACACTTTTCCATATTGTGTCTGTCCATTTCAAATGAGCACGGGCCCAGAGAAGGTGGTGGCGTTTCTGGATGTTGATGTATGGCTTTCGCTTTGCATGGTAGAGTTTTAACTTGCACTTGCAGATGTAGCGATGAACTGTGTTAACTGACAATGGTTTTCTGAAGTGTTCCTGAGCCCACGCGGTAAGATCCTTTACACAATGATGTTTTTAATGCAGTGCCACCTGAGGGATCAAAGGTCACAGGCATTCAATGTTGGTTTTCGGCCTTGCCGCTTACACGTAGAAAGTTCTCCAGATTCTCTGAATCTTCTGATTATATTATTTACTGCAGACGATGGAATCCCTAAATTCCTTACAATTGAACGTTGAGAAACATTGTTCTTAAACTACTGGACTATTTTTTTCATGCAGTTCACAAAGTGGTGATCCTCACCCCATCTTTGCTTGTGAACGGCTGAGCCTTTTGGCGATGCTCCTTTTATACCCAATCATGACACTCACCTGTTTGCAATTAGGTGTTCTTTGAGCATTCATCAACTTTCCCAGTGTTTTGTTGCCCCGTCCCAACTTTTTTGAAATGTGTTGCAGGCATCCATTTCAAAATGAGCAAATATTTGCACAAAAACAACAAAGTTTATCAGTCTGAACATTAAATATCTTGTCTTTGTGGTGCATTCAATTGAATGTAGGTGAAGAGGATTTACAAATCATTGTACTGTTTTTATTTACATTTTACACAATGTCCCAACTTCACTGGAATTGGGGTTGTATTTAACTCTCTCAGTATGCTGTGATTTTAAAAGATGCTTACGAGTGTGCAACATTAAATAGAACAAAAATATATAAAAATGCAAATTATAAATAATGGCTGTGATTGACTACTGGAAGATACTCAGTATTCGAAGGATTTGATTGGGGGGGGCACGAAAAACAGACCATCCCGAGTCATATTTTCATTTTTTTATTATTATTATTATTACTATGATTAGAACACAAGGTCTTCAAATGACTCATTTTGGCTGGCCAGCTTTCTAAAACAAAGGACTGAACAGCAACATAAAACAAGAAAAATAAGCTAGACTTCAAAGCTGCAATTTGTGTTGGTTCATGAAAAATCTTGCTATCTTTCTAGCATTACAGATGCAAACTCAATAAAGATAATCATTTTAAAAATAAGTTTTTATGAATTTCTGCACTCATGATAAGGATGAACACTTTAACTGCAGTTTGGTTTTTTGCCTGGAGTCTTCTATACAGGATGTGTAGTTCCTTGGGAGTTATGGGGTGTTTCATTTATTCCGTCTGTTCACAGTCCTCCCTTTCTTACTACCAGCCCTATCTGCTCACCACAGGAAATCATGATTCCTTAAAACCCATCCTGGACTAATCCCAGCAAGAACAAAAACGATTCATCTCTTCAGCTCAGTATTGCTATAAAACAAATCTTTGGTACTTCATCATTAACATACCGGCAACTATCAGCTACTGCTTATGAATGGGTCTGCATTATCTCTGAACTTATTTTTCTAATTTTAAAAAGTTAACTGAAAAAGAAAAGTTGCCTTCAAGAAACTATAATGTTGCATAAAGAGTAGGTTACTTACTTCATGTTTGAATTATGCTTATTTATGTGTTTTTTTTTTTTTGCACAGGTCCATCAAGTGATAGTCAGTGGATCAGTAGAAACTTAAGCAACAGCAAGAGTCCTCCAATGCTTGAGGACCTGTAGACATAGTGGGGGCTAAGTGGACCATTATCCACAACTCCCAATACCCACTATCAGGCTATCTCAGTGGGACTTGCCTGATAACTGTCTTGCTGATAACAGTAGCCCAGGACCCGAAAGTACTTTTGGTCATGGTAATGCTGTTAGCTACCTTATTACTCTGCTGGCTACTGGACTACTCACAAGACCATCCATCCCAACGGCACCTTACCAGCTACTTAACACATGCCCCCTCTCCCCATTGCTGTCTTGCAGCCAACAAGGGAACGATCACAAACCACCAGGAACAACAGCTTCTGTTTAATATGATGAAAGGAGAGACCAGTTGCCCCCCACCCCATCATCCCTCAATGTTGTTAAATTCATCAACCAATACCAATCTGACAGGCAAAAAACTGCAACACTGGAAGTACCAAATCAAAACTCCAAATGTTTGCAGCATTGCACTGCAATTGCACAGGCTAATAAGTTTTCACCTGACAACTCAAATCAGTACCAACTAGAGATCTGTGATAGAATGGCACTCCACCTCTGCCATACTAGTTACTTGTGTGTATTATATATTGGTAGTAGCAAATCTTTTTACATTGAAACAGCTGAATTAGCAACCTGGTCAACCTAAGCAATTTAACCACCGCACTTCCGTGCAATTCATCATGACAATGCCACCAGCTGTGTTCCCAGCTGGATGCCGTGCTTTGTGCCGCTGGATGCGGCATATATAAAATAATTTTGTGGTGGATTAATCATTTACTCTCATAGATTGGCTAATGACAACACCTCTATTTGCTTCTGGAATCACAGAGGACTGTTACAGCTGCAGCTTCCCTCTTTCTCTCTCGTACACTTCATGAGGTGGAGAACGCATTTGGAATAGTCTAAAAGGTAATTATTTGTAATATTTATGTTGTAATAGCTTGGTAAAACAGTTACATTTTCATTCCTTCTTATGAGTATCTGTAAAATTATGTTTCTGATAGATTTAACAACATAATCGTTGAGATGAGCTACGCTGTGCTGTACTGACGCAATGACTCGCAGTGACCCACAGTTTTTGAACTGTTTGTGCAATGTTCACATGAAGGTCACATAATTAATGTGTGACACAGATTTTGAACATTTCAAAATTTTACTCCAGCACTTGCACAAAGCTGCGCACAGTTTACAATGAGTTTACAACGACTTTACTCTGGCACGGCAGATTGCGTGCCAGTGCGCGGATCAAATTTGTGCAAGTGTCAAGACTACTTTACTTTCCTTCATGCACACCTTCACAGTGTGCTACCATTTCAATGAAATCCAGCAGTTTTGGAGGAGCTGCACTTATGCCAATAACGAGATTCCAGGCAGGAAGACAGGGTGACTTCTGTATTCTTGCACAAACACACGCACCAAATTTTTGCTTGCAGGGGAAAAAATTATTTACGGGAATTGGCACTCTAGAGTTCTGATATTTTCTGGACTCTGACGAAGATGTGACTTGCACATCGAAACATTAGTCTCTTTTTTATGTCTTCAGCACCTTAAACTTTTCAGCACCTACTTCTGTGTTGCACCAGCTGCTTTCCTCTTCTCTGATATTTTCTGTTGAGGTTATTCTAGTACACTTGTTCTGTTTTGCACTGTTAATTAGCATGCAAATCTCAGACTTACTGAGGCAATATGATTCGCAATTCTGTTGCTTCTTTCAATTTGTTCATTCATTTTTATTTTATTGTTTTGTAAAGCATGATTTAATTAGCGCATTATCCAAGCTTGTACATAAATTTAATCAGCATGCAATAATGCCTTTGACTTTAGCAGTCATGCATGGCCTATCCAAAAAGTGAACGCTGCTGCTAACATCCCACTCAAGTAAAGAGCTCCAGCCAACAAATATCTGTCTTCTCAATTTGACGATGCGACTGAATTTTCAATGTCTTGTAAGTCTATCACTGAAGGCTGCTTTGAAATAAATCATGCAGGACATTACATCTCAGACAGTCGTTTAGAAAGCTAAAATCCCCAATAAATCTTCTACTTTTAATGTTAATGAGATCATGTGATAGTGACACTTCAACCATTGCACCAGTTTTGTGTGCTGATTGGTCAGCTGTGTAATGGTGCGACTCAGCCAACTGCATTTTTGCAGTCTTTCGTGCACATGTTGAACATTTTCAAATCATATTCTTTATTTCAAAGTGAGACAACAGACAAAAATAATGAATCAATCACAATATTGACAAAGAATGCACAATTAGTCCACTACTATCCTTTCTGTGAGGATGTCTGCTTCCTGTCCCTCCCCCAAGTGTGGTCTGTCTGAAACACTATACGCACAGGAGGCTTTTCCCCCTGGTGTGACAGACAGACATGCAGGCTGTCTGCAGGACAATGTGACACCATTAGAGAAGGAAAGATAAGCAAAAATACCTGCAGACTCCAAAGCCGGGGCTTCAGTGTGCTATTGGAAATGCTGTGTCACTGTAACAAGTGATTGGATATATAAGTGGTGGTCTAACACGATTTGACTGCAGTTACAAGAAATGCAGGAGGTGAAAAAACAACCCTAAAGAAGAAGTAAAAACACAAAATTTGTTGTTCTCTTAATCTGCTATGCTTATCTGAAAAATGTTGTGATTGTAATGTTGCAATCATTTCCACTGTGGATACCTCATAAAGAAACAGAGCCAGTGACACTGCCACCAAGGACACTTTCCTCCACCTGGCAGGTGTCATTGCAGGCTTCCACCTAACAGCACCCACGTCCTCTAAATCACAATACAACTTAAGGCCCGGTCACACAGCATACGGCGATAGCTGAACCAAGGAAAAAAGTCCCAAAGTCACAAATCGTTGAGAAAAAGTGGACGAATGAGCCTGGACAACTCCCATCACCAAAAAGCCTGCAAGTGCAGAGCGCATAAAAGACCAAAATGAAACCGAAACTAACAAAAGAAAAAGGAAGTGAACGGCGAGCTTGATGTTTTAAACCAAATCAAAATGAAGCACCAGCGTGTGATCATTTCTGCAGTGGGTCTGGGTTGTCCACAGCCACCTGCAGCTGTGTTGCCAGCCAGAGA
>NC_047115.1:60187107-60190127 GCF_902500255.1 Thalassophryne amazonica | reverse complement strand
TCCATCCCACCTCACAGGTGTGCCATATCAAGATACTGATTAGACACCATGATTAGTGCACAGGTGTGCCTTAGACTGCCCACAATAAAAGGCCACTCTGAAAGGTGCAGTTTTATCACACAGCACAATGCCACAGATGTCACAAGATTTGAGGGAGTGTGCAATTGGCATGCTGACAGCAGGAATGTCAACCAGAGCTGTTGCTCGTGTATTGAATGTTCATGTCTCTACCATAAGCCGTCTCCAAAGTCGTTTCAGAGAATTTGGCAGTACATCCAACCAGCCTCACAACCGCAGACCACGTGTAACCACACCAGCCCAGGACCTCCACATCCAGCATGTTCACCTCCAAGATCGTCTGAGACCAGCCACTCGGACAGCTGCTGAAACAATCGGTTTGCATAACCAAAGAATTTCTGCACAAACTGTCAGAAACCGTCTCAGGGAAGCTCATCTGCATGCTCGTCGTCCTCATCGGGGTCTCGACCTGACTCCAGTTCATTGTCGTTACCGACTTGAGTGGGCAAATGCTCACATTCGCTGGTGTTTGGCACGTTGGAGAGGTGTTCTCTTCACGAATGATGCGAAGGAGATGTGTTGCACTGCATGAGGCAAATGGTGGTCCCACCAGATACTGACTGGTATCCCCCCCAGTAAAACAAAACTGCACCTTTCAGAGTGGCCTTTTATTGTGGACAGTCTAAGGCACACCTGTGCACTAATCATGGTGTCTAATCAGCATCTTGATATGGCACACCTGTGAGGTGGGATGGATTATCACAGCAAAGGAGAAGTGCTCACTATCACAGATTTAGACTGGTTTGTGAACAATATTTGAGGGAAATGGTGATATTGTGTATGTGGAAAAAGTTTTAGATCTTTGAGTTCATCTCATACAAAATGGGAGCAAAACCAAAAGTGTTGCGTTTATATTTTTGTTGAGTATATGTGTATATGTATATGTATATGTGTGTATATGTATATGTATATGTATGTATATGTGTATATATATATATATATAGTAAAATTGGCCTAAACCGTCATCATATAAACCTGAGTTTATAACTTCAACTTCTTTTTCAGAAAGTTGAGGTGCACATTGTCTAGTGAGATGGTAACAATAATAATAATAACTTTATTTATACAGCACTTTCAGGATAAATACATTTGTTCTCATTAGCAGGCACACCACTTGGCAAAAGACAAGAACAGTTTTTTTTTTTTTTTTAATCTTTTTTCCCGTTTCATTTTTTCTCAGGGCTCAATGAACTCTCAGACACCTATTAGCTTGCCACACCCTTGTTTGTCTTGTAAGGCTGTGTCCCAATTCTGCATGGTAATGAGGCTGTAATTTTTGGCCGTTTGTCATAATTGGCATGATTAACCTGTCCAATTTAAAATGCTCCTTGTGAAGTGGCAGACATACACAGCTTTCTTTCTCCTCATGTCGGCAAAGTTCATCAGAAAGGTGTGTGCATGTTCAAAACTTTGAGCGGCAATCAGGTGGAGAGCTTTCCTGTTGCCTCCATGTTTGTTTGCTGTTTTGTGTTCTGCTTGCTTTTTTATTTTTCCTGCGGCTGTCTGATGGCTTACTCTGAGTTTCTATTTGACCAAAAATCCAGCACCAACAGAGAAAAGGCTGACACAGCTCAGGAGAGCTCTCTCCAAGATATTTGTCAATAAACTGGGAAAATCCTGTGCTGCAGATTCTCTGTGAACTGTCCATTAGCACCCCAACTCCATGGGAGACTAGCAAATTTCCCAACGGACAAAATATTTACATACATAACTGATCCTTTTACTCTGTCAAGAGTTTGAGACAGTGAGCATAAGCAGTGCTTCTGAAGCTTCTGAACGTGAACACAAAGAAAACTGAGTGATGTTGACAGTCAGCGACAGACTGGATGTTCAACTGTTTTCATCTTGTGCAGGTGTCTTCAGTCATTTTGCATAAACATGTTGTACTCACTGTTGTCACTGTAAAAAAAAAAAAAAAAAAATTTTTTACTGTTTTGGCACTCTGGCAAAACAATTTCCTTCGAGATTAATAAAGTTCTTCTTATTCTTATTATTCAGTAAGAGGCTGACTGGAAAATTATGGATGTTTTATCTTGAGGAGGAAACACGGACAGCAGTAAACTGCTTATTTAACTGCAGAGTTGCCCAGATAAACCAGTAGGAACTTTTGAAGCTTCTGTGAGTGCCAGAGTTTTCTGCATTAATATAACACTGTCCAAAATGTTTCAGTTCAATAAATTGTTGTGTGCGTGATTAACATTGAAAACTGACCGCACACGTCATGTCATATTTTTTTTTTTTTTTTGGAGATGAAAAAGAAGCTTAAGCACCAGACATCAGCTGACAAGGAACACATTTTGTGAATCACAAAAGGATAGGTCAAAAACAGACAGACAGGTGATTTGTTCTTTATTTCTGAGGAAATCGGACATTTTATTGAAATGGGTTGTCTGACAAACGTAATATTTGACAGAGTTTGTGCAAACGCCCACACACAGCACTCCTTCTGTTGTCCCCCGCCATGAAATAAAGTATACCATTGAAATGGACTCTGTGCGTCTGTCCGTCCAGCCATCCATCAATGCATAGGTCACATTTTGAGACCCTGAGATTTCCCTTGTTGCCCCTTCTTGATGCATTACTTACCTGTATCATATTGTAAGGTGCATCCGGAAAGTATTCCCAATGCTTTACTTTTTCCACATTTTGTTATGTTACAGCCTTATTCCAAAATGGAGCAAGTTCATTGTTTTCCCCTCAAAATTCTACTCACAACACCCTATAATGACAACATGAAAAAAGTTCCGTTCCTCTTTGCAGCATCTCTCAAGCTCCATCAGGTTGGATGGGGAGCGTCTTTTAATTTTTGTAAATTTATTAAAAATAAAAAAACCAAGAAATCACATGTACATAAATATTCACATCCTTTTTTAATGCTTTGTTGATACACTTTTGGTAGCAATTACAGCCTCAAGTCTTCTTGAATATGATGCCACAAGCTT
>NC_047115.1:60089607-60182107 GCF_902500255.1 Thalassophryne amazonica | reverse complement strand
TTACTGACTGCCACAATTTTTTTTCCTTTAGTTTTGTGTCATGTCTGTGATCTGCTTTTTTTCTACAAAATTAAACAACTGAATGAACATCCTCCGAGGCCGGTGATTCCATAATTTTTGCCAGGGGTTGTATATGTGTGTGTATGTGTATGTATATTTATGTATGTATGTATATATATATATATATATATATATATATATATATATATGTGTGTGTGTGTGTATACCCTTGGCTAAAATATGCTAAAATACGGCCGAGGGTATTTTAGCATTGTTTTTTTTTTTTTGTTTTTTTTTTCTTTTTTTTCTATTTTATACCATTTATTGAAGACATACCATGTTTTTACTGGACCACCACTCATCACTGCTGCTTGAGTCGCCTCTCTCATTTTCCTCTCTCAACTTTAAGTCTTTGTTCTGAAGGGAGGTCTGCTGTCACTCATGGCTGTCATTTGCAGGAAAAGTTGCCTAGCAACAACATAGAGGAGAGGGTTGCAAATGCGTGTTTACTCTCCACCCCCCTCACCTCATGAGCCCGCTGCCCCCTCATCTTTCACTCTTCTCTCTCATAGAGATGGAGGAGTATGAGAGGACATTGGAAGTGGCTCGGCCTTCTGCTCTCTGATGAATTACAGAACAAATGGGAAAGGTGGAGACAGAGTCTGGAATGGGGAGGATGTGGATGAAGGGACATTTGGAGTTGTTGTCTGTCCTACCATGGCACAGCCAGCAGCTGTGCCTTGGTTCTTCTCCATGGAAGGAACAGATCATTTCCCTGAACAGTTCCTCACCAGCTCATCTTAACTAAGGATCAGCCTGTCTAATCACAGCATGATGTTATTGCTAAAAAATAATATTTCTAAAATCTGGCTATTGTCATGCCCCCAAGAGCTTAGTTTTAGATCAATGTAAGTGGATGCAGGTGCCACAGGTTCTCTGTTGAGTATTAAATGCTTCCTGGTGGAAGCAATGAGGCTAAAGCATTTGTTCTTTACCATATGATGCTGTTTCACCTAGTTCAGTGCGTTAATTACATAGCTAGAGTCGATGGCTTCCATACGTCTGCCCTGAGAATCTGTCTTTTCAAGTTGACCATAGAATTACCAGTCACCCTTAAGGCTGCTTTATGTTTCACCAGTACAGGCACACCGCGTATGAGAAAACACCAAAGTAGAAATCTCCTTTATTAAATGATTTGATCAGACTGATATCTGATTGGATTGGCTCCAGCTTCCTCGTGATCCTTCACTGGAATAAGCAGGTTTAGAAAATTGATGGATTGACTTTATTCGACTCTCATCTTGTCTGACATGCTGAAAGTGCCCTCACTTTGTGATCACAGGATACAAGCTTGTTCTGTGTTCTCAGAGGTTAAGAAGTCATCATCAGGTTTTAGAGTGTTTGCCTGCTATGCTCCTATATTATGGAGCAGTTTGCCTGTGTCTCAAAGTCCACTTCAGGTAAATTTTTAAATTCAAATCTTAAAGTTTATTTATGCAGAATTGGTTGTAAACTGCAGTGCACTGCTTCTTATTTGAGAATATTTCTATCAGAATCATTCGTTCCATCATAAATGTATGTGAGATGAAAACAAAGTGTAGGTGACACGATATGTAAGGTTTTTTTTTTTCGTATTTAAGGCTAAAATTAAACAGTTTGAAATTTATCATTTCCTGGTGTGCAGTTACTGAAGAGATAAATATTTGGATTTTGAACTGCGGGTCACTAAAAACCAGGAACTTCCCAGCGAGTTCTGACACTGGAGAAGAAGGAGGAAGTGGCATCACCGCCAGAACCATCATCTTAATAGTCCCATTAATTTATGGATTTTTACAGGCTACTGACAGCCCTGTTTCCACCGATTGGTTTGGGTCGGTGATGCACTTTTTTATACGTGTCAGAACAGTTAAGTCTCGCCGACAGAATCCTTTTGATTGGCATATGGAGCACTTTTATTGACGAGTGCGCTCGCACGGTGTCACTGGCTTCTCCACAGTCTTTTAACTTGCAGCGCAAACAGGAGAGACTCGATCCATCAGCTGCAGACACAATGAACGGATTACACCCGTAGCTGACCATGCCGGTTGCTGATCAGTTCAGCAGAGACTTGAACCATCATGGACTGTTCTTCAGCCAGGACAACAAATTAAATTATTTGCAGACATCATTTTGTAAAGGTAGATAAGTTTTCAGATGATCTGTTCTAGTTTGATATGCAGCTGTATTTGAAGTAACACTTGGGACAAAAAATGGTGTTGTCATTTTTGGGCTGGGATTTTGGCACATATCCCAAGTTGTTCATTGGGGCCATGTTTGTCTATGTTACTAGTGAGGCATACCTAATAAAGTGGCCTGTGTGTGTGTGTGTGTGTGTGTGTGTGTGTGTGTGTGTGTGTGTGTGTGTGTGTGTGTGTGTGTGTGTGTGTGTGTGTGTGTGTGTGTGTGTGTGTGTGTGTGTGTGTGTGTGTGTGTGAACATTAGAAGTCAAGGGGTTTGATATTGAAATTGGATAGCAACAAAAAGTACTGGTAAGTAAGCAAAAAGTATTTTTTGTTTGTCTGTTTTTTTTTTTCATTTTCTCCTTTTTTCACTTGGGGTGACCACAGTAAATCTAATATGGATTTTCATGTTGATTTGGCACAAGTTTTACAGTGGATGCTCTTCCTGGCGCAACTTCACATTACATGGAGAATGGGCACAGGTGGTCTTAATCCGGGAACCTTGCCCTGTAACTGCTTAGCCCACACACTGCCCCTGAATGCTGAAATCAGATATTTCTGATTAATCAGACAAGATTTTATGTGCAGCTTTTGAAAGATTAGTGCTGTTTTGTTTGTGGACTGAGGTTGTTGAATGTGTTTCCATTTGTGTAATAACTACCCTTGGTATGCAAATTACCTCTCAGACTTGGTTGTCCATGTGCAAACAAGCAGCATTTGTGGGACTGTGTATTTGCCCTGTTGCATATGTGTGTAGGCTGAATAGTTTATTTGCTGGGATGCAGTGACAAGAGGTCTTAAGTGTTACCTCCCGTGGCTTCCCGTTCTCCAAATAAAACCCTTTCCTTCCCTTTAACTCAAATCAAAGCTGAGAACCTGACTGCAGAGTCATGATCAAAGCACAATGTGGCACAAAGGCATAGTTACTGCCATTCATTCTGCTTAATTAAAGTCTGTCACTTCCTGCAATTAACATATTCCTACCTCCAGCGAGAAGCAAGCGTTGAGGAAGTGGTTAAAATGACAGTGTTTTAGTGTTTTCCCCATAAAGTTAAATGAAACATTGATTCCGTTCCACAGTAGTGGTGGTTAAACATATCATCAAAGCTCAATCAGCTGACAGAATGGTCTATAACCTGTTTTTCTCAAGATGGTTAACTGTGTGCATACTTGCCTTGAGAAATGACTTGATTAGCACAAACATATTTGCTAGCATTCGTAGCACGTTGTTGAACAGCACAGCTGCTGTATTGCAGTGTGGCCTGCCATGTTTGTTTTCCTGTAACTCGGCAGACAAACTCGTACTCGATCTCACCCAAAACAATGCTGCATAATTTTCATGTGTACTTGTTTTTTGTGCTTTTTTCCCCTCTTCTTCTTCTTCTGGATTAGTGGTTGATAGGGAAAAAGATCTTTTTTTTTGTTTTTTATTTTTAGCATCAATATTATCAATTCCACCTGTTAAGCCTCTTCTTTTATAATTCCCTTACCAATTCCTGATCAGTTTTCTCTCTGTAAAGATGAAGGCCTACAGAGATTTTCAGCATCAAACTGCATGATGTGACAAACACGCTGGCATTGCATTTTTTTCTGCAGTATATTTTACAGTGTTAATAAATGCAGGAATTTTACTTGACTGAGCACTTGATGCTGGTTCTGAAACTGAGCAGATTCTCGTAGCAGACCATGTTAAAATGTCCAACGTTAGAGCAGAAATAAACATGGTTATAGCCTGGTACAACAAACAGTTTTGGTCTCTAGAGATAGGTTCCCCCCTTCATGACAGCTGTGTGATTTTTTTTTTTTCTTCTAACTTTTTAGTTTAACATGTTTTAGGCCATAAAGTGAAGTTAAGATTAAACTTGTGAAATAAAGATGAAAAACTCAAAAAATTACCTTTTTGATTTACATTGTTTCTAAACCTGAACTAATTCCATACAGCTGACGTTGATTGTTTTTACAGCCATTTGTTTTTTCTCCAATTTTACTGTTTTAGCATTGTTTTAGCTATGCTAAAATCTGCTGCACGAAGAGCTTTTTTTCACAGTCACATACAACACAATGGAAATATGCAGTTTTCCCTTCTGACATTTCACAATAAAAGTCCTAAACATGAGTTCATGTTTACAGGAACCTCCTTCCCTACTTTATACTGATAGATACTGACAAGCTCAGAAGGTTTGTGACAAATTGTAGTGAACTTGGCATGCAGCACCTGCATGCCAGACTAGCAAAGGAGTTGGAGGAAAAAACAAACAAACAACACAAAAGTTCAGTCAAAGCAAGAATCTTTAACCCCTTAACGCCCGAATTTATATAGCTGTATATAAAAAAAATGTTTTGTGTGTGTTTTTGCCTTTAAGTAGATGGTAAATAATGTTGAGATTATTAATTTCACTTTTGCACAAAAACTAGATAGTAATATTGGGTATTCTGGTAATAACTTTGTTATAATGTTATAATAATAATGATGGTATGTTGCAAATTTGCAACAACGGGCATGCAGGTCAATTTGGTAAGTTGCATATTTGAGTCAGATTGTAGCATATATGCGACAATGGGCATTATGGGGTTAAATTGGAGCAAATGTTACATTTCATCAGACATACCTCTGTTGTTGGTTAATTGTGGAAAATGAGAACTGTGACATTTTTATTTTATTTTTATTGATCAATTCTCAAATGGAACTGGTTCTCGATTCCGACAGTGCATTTGGATGTCTACCTCCTCTGGATCATCCAGAGGAGGCATAGGAGAAGGTCATGTGGTCAGATGAGACCAAAATAGTGCTTTTTGGTGGTATCAACTTCACTCGGCATGTTTGGAGGATGAGAACAACCCTAAGTACACTGTCCCAACTGGAAACATAATTTTTGGGGTGCTTTTCTGCAAAGGGGACTTGACGACTGCACCGTATTGAAGGGAGGATGAATGAAGTCACATATCGTGAGATTTTAGCAAATAACCTTCTTCCCTCACCAAGAGTATTGAAGATGGGTCGTGGCTGTGTCTTCCAGCATGACACTGACCTGAAACACATAGCCAGGGCAACTGAGGAGTGGCTCCGTAAGAAGGATTTCCAGGTCCTATAGTGGCCTAGCCAGTCTCCAGACCTGAACTCAATAGAAATTTTTTTTGAGGGAGCTTGAACTCAAAACCTGAAAGATCTGGAGAAGATCTGTATGGAGGAGTGGACCAAAATCCCTGCTGCAGTATGCAAACTTGGTCAAGAACCTCTATAATTGAAAACTAAGGTTTCTGTACCAAATTTTATGGTTTGTTTTTCTATTGTATCAAATACCTATTGCATGCAATAAAATTCAAATTAATTATTTAAAAATCATACAGTGTGATTTTCAGATTTTTTTCAGATTCTGTCTCTTTTTACATTTTTACAATTACAGACCTCTCCTTCTTTGTAGGTGGGAAAACTTGCAAAATTGACAGTGGATCAAGTACTTATTTGCCTCACTGCACGTAGTGATTTCTTAGTGAGTGTGTGTGTGTACGTACGTACGTGTATATATATATATATATATATATATATATATATATATATATATATATTAAATTATCTAAAAAAAAACTTTTTTCACATTGTCATTATGGGGTATTGTGTGTCAAAGTTTGAAGAAAAAAAATGAATTTTATTCATTGTTGAGGCTGTAACATAACTAAATGTGAAAAAAGTGGAGGGCTGTGAATACTTTCCGGATGCACTATATCCCTACATTTGGCTGTACTTGTTCTTAGGAAAATAAAGCGCACATGAAAATAAAACATATGAACTCTTGTCGATGTCCAGAGAATTAGAATTTCACAGCATACAATGGGAAACTGTTTATGCCAGATGCATAGCTACTTATTGACAATACTCCCTTTGGTTTGAGTGAGGGCTAAAGCATGCAGGAGGCATAAAATGATGCATTTGAATTTTTATATTTGGTCATCAGCCTTGACTGACAGAAGTGCCGGACTCTCATCATCTTTCCAGTTTCTGTTTGGCTCTTTGTGTTAATGGGTCTTTTTCTTCACCCTTGTGTGTTTCTTTTCTTCTGTTTTTACACTAGTTGCAAGATAGAAACCAGGAGTTTTTCCACGCTCTGGAGGTTTTGAAAATTTGATTTGAAAATGGAGCATTCTGAAGCTACTTGAAGGGCAAAATTATTGTTTGTTTTTGGTAATCGTTGCACTTGGGCTCAAATGGACCTTCAGCAGATTTTGTACTCTGGAACTGGTAGGTTCAAGTCTGTTTAATGTCTAGCTCAATTAATCGGGACATTTGTGTTCACACATTCAGCTTCTCTGCGTAATGTCTTGGTAAGTTCAGAGTGGCGGTACATGTGAGGTTGAAGTCAGGAGCATTGTTCTCTTCAGGTCCTTCTGGTCTAAAATATACTTTTTTTTGTAGTAGCGTGCAGAAATGGCCAGCATTTCCTGCCAGCACCAAAACTGTCTACCGTATATGACACAGGGCTGTGAAAACTTTGCGGATCCGCGGAATTCCGCGGATTTCATCATGGGGAGGGGTGCGGGAGTGTCAGTGTTGTACTCTTTAATTGTGATCGTTACTGAGTTTTTAAAATGTTTATCGCAAAGCATTCTCTTTTTTTACGACATCATGCAAGTTTTATAAGTCCGTTGACACTGATCTGTGTGTTACAGATACAAATCAGTTTCCTCGGATCCGCGAAGTTTCGAGGAAAAAAAATGCCACTCAAAGCCTGGCTGTTACGACAGTTGTCGTAAAGCGGGACTGGTTGGTTGCTGCGGTGACGCTGTGTGGCTCCTGTGCGAAGCTGGCTGAACGTAGCATGTGGACATCGCAAACTTTTAGAACTTTCAAGTTTTTAAAAGAAGAATTTTGCACCATGTCTGTCACGGAGCAACATCAGACAGAGCGAAGATGGCAAGAAAGACGTTTTGAAAAAGTGTGATAAGGACAAGAATCCATGGAATGGTTGCTGGCTTCATCAACACACCTGAAAGATAAACGGGAAAAGCGAACTGGTAAGAATTTTTTTTCTCTCTCTGGAAAATAAACATTGTGCTGTTCAAACAGGATTTCAGAAAAGATTATGTGCCTTTTTTTTCTTTCATTAATCTAGACTTTCTTTGATTGAAAAAAAGACATTCTGGCTTTGAATGAATTTAGGCTACATGAATTTACACAAAAATGTAAATTAGTTTTTATTAATGTAGACTTTTTTCATGGGAAACAAGACATTGTGGCTTTGAGTGGACTTACAGGAATTTACACAAGAATGTGTGGCTTTTATTATTAGGTATGTTATTGATATTTTACCCTGATTTGTTTTTTAAATATTCTACAATCTACCCCCTGCGAATTTTCCTCGGATTTCACAATTTTCATTTCACAGCCCTGATGACAAACAACAAATACGTTTAACCTTTAACACAGTATTTTACACAGTTTATTTCACAGATCCAACCTTTCCATACATTTACCCACATGGGAAGAGCAAGACAAAGTTAAATAAAACATACTTTGGTATGTATAAACATGGCACTGTTTGTTAGACCAGTAGTTTCCAACCATTTTATCGTCGGCAACCCCCATTCGTATCTAAGAAAGGCTGACCGTGAGGGCTTGAGAAGCATTGTGTCCAGTGCGCTACTGCTTTTGTTTTCTAATATTTGGAGATGAATGGTGATCACCCGTGTGCACCATGTATGTGAAGGAGCAGTCTGTGTCTGAAGAGGCTCCTCTCTTTGCTGATAACGGTGTGCAGAGGGTAACTGCCATCGTCCATAATGTCCAACAGTTTGTCCAGTGTTCTCTTCTCTTATCTGTTCTGTCAGCCCAATTAAAAAAGAAATTGATAAAATTAGACTTATCAGGATAACAAGCTTTGCTGAATGCTATATTGTCTTAGACAGTATCACGATGAACTTTGATATCATGATATTATTGTTGAGGTCAATTTAAGGCCATTTTATGCCATAGATGTAATGATAATATAGCATAAAAATGCACATACATTCTTTCAAAGAGCAATACACTTTGAATTCCCAAGAATATTCAACATTCAAATTGAAATGTCAAAAAATAATAAAATATCTAAAATCAAGGGGTCACATTTCAAAAGGGTGGTATGGACTAATGGCCAGTCAGTGCCTAAAATAATGGGCCATTTCTCCTCTATGATGGGCCCTTCTCATACATCAATGGGCCTGTGCAAAGTGGAATGAAATAAAATAAAATAACTCAAAATGGTTTGTTTTTTTTTACCTTTTGTAAGACACACAACTTGAGCCAGGAATTTGATGTTATGCATTGTCAAAAATAATGTTTAAATTGTTAAAAACACAGTAATATTAGATGTACATAGCATTTGCTCCCATGTTCAAAGCTTACTACAAAGCAAATCAAAACATTAAAGTGCCATTTTAAGGGAGTCCAAAGTCCATTTCCAAAGTTCTTTGTTGCTACGATGAATTTCCATCAGTTGGGCTGCCGAAAAGCAGCATTTGCACTCACACTGCATTCAAAATGTTCAAAAATTGATTTTTAGGACAACATCTCTGTTTTGTTTTGGGTTTTTTTTTCTCCTGGCAGCGAGTCACATCCTGTCTTCAGGAGGAGGGGGAGGGTCAGTGTGTTTGAGTGTAGATGTCTCAGCGCACAGCGAGCAAAGAGCAGAGTGTTACAAGCATTTTTAAACTTTTATTTTCTTTCAAAGTCTGCTCTGAGTGTCTCTGTGAGTGTCCTCACTGTGGTTAAACACAGCTGCAGACATGCAATGCATTAACACCAAACACTAATGCTTTATTTTCTAAAATATGTCTACAATCTCTTTCTGAGGATGGCATGACGTAAATAAAACCTTCCTACCTCTCAGTCAGGTTGTGCTTTCTACATAAATACACAAATTCTTGATTGTTCTTGCTGAGAGACTGCAAGCTAGTGAATCCAGACAGAAAAGTGGGCCTTGATTAAAAGCCCACTTTTGAAGACATTTTTTATACTACTGCTGCTACTACTACTTACAACAACAACAACAACTGCCACGTTGCCTGTGGGGATCCACGGGCTCTAGATTGGGTAGTGTTTATAAAATAGGTAGCTGACATTTTTCAAGGGTGATAATAAATTGAGCAAAGCTTGTATAGTGAGTTGGAATGGCATGTGAGTCCAGAGTGTTTTCAGAACCTTAGACCACAGTAACTTTTAGAAGAGGAACTCAACCCTTTTATTTACTGTTAATTATGTTTGTTAATGTAGATTTACTGTCTTTAATGTATTTATAAATTGTTTAGGTTCTTGTTATCATATACACACTGTCATTATATTATTATTATTTTATTTTTACTTCTATTTTGGCATTTTATTTTTAAATGGACCACAATGGAAATAAGTGTTTTCACCTTCTTGTGTCATCCATATAGGGCTGAAATGATTAGTCAAGTAATTCGAATAATTCAATTACAAAAAATGTTCGAGGCAAATTCTGTGCCTCGAAGCTTCGTTTAACATTGTAGTACATATGTCAGGCCTGTGTGTGGCGCTGTAATGTCCCCAGAAAAACAAACAGAAGAAGACTAGAGCAAGCACTAATCAAATTAGCACAAAAGCTACAGCTTTCCAACGCGACAGAGTGAAATAAAGCCTTTTAGGAGAAAGACGGTCCATGCTGATCATCTGAAATAGCTTACTGTGCATTTAAAGCAAAGTAGTGTGTTTATCTGTTTTTTTTTTAAAAACAACTGTTTTGTCCGCTGGCTGCTCTACGTGGGGGTGGCTATTCATGCGGCAGCCAGTGTTCTGTCGAGATGAGGTGCGCCTTCGAGATGAGGTGCGTCGTCGAAATGAGGTGCGTTGCGTAACTGCACGTGTGCACTGAAAAAATTACATGACAAAGTTCGCTTATTTTGATGGGCAAGTAAATGTATAAATTGTTCATCCGAACGTAGTAATGTATAAAATCTACTCACTATAAAACGATAAGTATTTTTAACCTGGAGTTAGCTTATTTTGACAGGCAAAATATACATATACATACATTTATGATCCTAACGTAAAATACAGAAAATGTTTTACTTACTAGGCTATAAATACACTGAATACAATTAATAAATAAAAAAACAACTTTTACGGAAAAAAAAAAAAAAAAAAAAAAAAAAATGCGCATGCGCAGTTGCACTTCGAGCGAATTACATCATCTCCCCATGTGTAGTTGCGCGAGGCACCTCATCTCGACGGGTGACGTCTTCCAAGTCCGGGGTAGAGCATAGCGCGATGCACCTCATCTCGACGTTCACCTCATCTCGACGGGACACCGGCTGCTGCCTCTCATTGCCCGGTGTGAGCGGCTCAGCACTGCCCTCACATCTCCGTTCCCTGCCACACTGACAAACAGTCTCTGGAAGAAGTCCACTCTTTGTTCTGTGTTATGCTTAGACTCGCAATGAGTGTTTCGCTTTTTAATTTTCGCTTTTTTGGGCAAAACATAATGCTTCACAGACACGGTAACTCAAATAAAATAATAATGATAATGATAATAATAATAATAATAATAATAATAATAATAATAAAACAGTGACTGCGAGGCTTGCCTGTTCAACCTGAAAATGAAATGCGTTGGCTGAATCGCAAAGAGTGTTAAAAAAAAAAAATCACGCAGGAACCCAGTCCACCAACCTTAAAAATAAATAAATAAATATGGTTAAATTTTACAAAATTGGGGAAAACAAAAAAACAGAAAGCCACAACCCATCGCCATTTCAACAAAATGTCAACACTTTGGCTGAGCTCCTGACACCAGCGAAAGATCCAGAACTTGTAAAGATATGAAAAAATAAATAATTACCCAGGAAAACAGAAAGGGATACACTAAATTTGACAATCTCTGTGATGAGGCAGCGACATTGTGCCATTGCTTAGGGAGAGCCCTGGACTGTTAATGTTTTAAAACATTATTGAGTATACTATCGATTGTTCTGGTGAATAATCGATAGAATACTTGATTACTAAAATAATCGATAGCTGCAGCCCTACATCCATATATTCTTAATGTGTTTACAGTTATATTATGTACTTACATTGAACTTACTAAATAAAATCACTCACCACACTCACGCATTTAATGTAAAGATGACTTAGCGCCCCCTGCTGGAATGCGTGTGAGTCCAGAAAGTAGTTAGCAACATACATTGTTCGGTGTTGTTAGCTATTATGTGCAGCTTCTCCAAAAATAATTGTCCTTTCAACATGCCATTTTTGCGGCATTCATCCGTGACCCAAAACATATAAGCATACCAACTGGCAAATGTCCGCTGTCCAGAGTTTCTCTGTGATCGAAGTTGCACGCATGCATGTACAGCTGTTGTAAGTAGATGCTTTTAATTTGCCAAAGACAGTGGCCCAAGACATTGAAAGCACTACACATTTCACTTATAGTACCAATATGACATTTAAGTCACTCATGGTAACAGCAACATAATGCTTAACTAAACTGACTAAACCAATTGAACTACAAAAACACAATGAATCAATGACACTAACAAAACTGTTAAACTAACATGAACCACAATAACAATATTTAAAACCTCAAAACCCCAAACTCTCATGGTGCATTACAGCACAATGTCCATTGTTTACTGGTTAGCTAAAATTGCTAATTTATCCAAAAATATTTGTCTTATCGACTTTTCATTTTCGCAGCATTTGTCCTTGACCTAAAATACATAAGCATACCAAACGGCAAATGTCCGCTCTCCCCGATTTTTGCATTATCAAAACCATATTCACACACGCACAAACACAGAGGCCACTTGGCTGTTGGAATATAGATAACTGAAATGTTTAAAACACTCTGATCCTACGTTGTACTGTAATCTGGCCTAAATTTAATTGACAAGCCATATAAACATAAGTTTAGTTAATTTAACATTTCACTATAACTAAAGTGTGATGTGAAGCAAAAATTTTTTTAATGTAATGGCTGACATTGAGCAATACTGGGTGTGTTTGGGGTTCTAGCTTTAAAATCAGGTCAGTTACAATGAGGGAAGCCAACAATATGAAAATGATTATGGCTCTTGTGATTCTTATCAAACAAACATGTAGGTTGTGTTATCAATTTTGGTTCAAGGCAAAGAAAAGGTGAAAATGTGCAAAAGAAAATACAAATACAACACACATTAGTAGTACAACTAAATTGAGGGGGGTTGTGGTGAGAAAATAGTAATAAAAAACTCTCCAGAATGCATCAGGAACCTAAAATTTAAGTAAAAGCTCTAGAAAAGCTGTCCCCATAAAATGTGTTTATCCTGAAGTATTTAAATAATGTGTAGGTTAAAGTCTTTCTATAATATGATGCTGCATTAGAAAAGACCAGCAATGCTTAGTGAGTGAAATCTAATCTTGTTAAGCAGAAGAACAATTTGCTTTTTCCTTAGCTGTCTCAATCTTGTTTTACCTTAAACTCAACGTGATTGTGAAAGGGTTTTGATAAAAAATAAAAAATAAAAAAAAAAGGTAGATGTGAACAGCTTATGATTTGGCTGTGAAAAAAAATTCAGTCAGAAGATGTGTTTATTTATTTATTGCTTTAATCCCTACACTTTGAATTTTATTATCGAACTGCTTCTTTCTATGGCCCTGCTGCAGTTGTGCAAAGTGTAGTGGTTTGGTCAGCTGCACAGTTTGACAGAAAATGTGAGGAAACGCATCAATGGTTCTTTTGTCAGCATGAGTTCTATGAGGTCCGCTTGCTGTGCCGAGGTCTGTAGACCCACATCTGTTTGCTGTAAAGTACTGGACACTCAGGTCCTACAGAGACTAACTTCTTTTTACTTCTTGTATTCTTCTTTTCTGATGTTAGGACCGTGAAAACCTCTCCCTTCCGTGCCTTCTTCTTGTGTGTTTCTCTGGCCTCTTTTGAATATAAAATATAGTCAGTCAGCATATGGCATATGGGCAGAGGGCTTATCAGTACTAAAAGATTGGTACTTCCCCTCTTACTGAACTCTATTGTCCCTTATCTCAGTGGGTTTAAGGTGGTTATGGTCACAAAATCTTGGAATACCAGGATGTAGTTTGTAGCATGAGAAATGTATAAATTCTAAATGTCAGCCATCATATGGAATTTTAAAGGTCACAGATTTTACCTGAGCTTCTTTTTGGGGAAACAATAGATTTTTCCCTCCTTTTTTCTTGTCTTTCCTTTCAGCTAGAGAAGCTCAGATTGTTATGGTTCCCAACCACCAGCACCCAGCAGCCTTTCTCCCCCACCCAACACTGCCACCTACTTTCCCTTACATATGCTAATGCTGCAGTCTCATTCAGTTCAGCTGTTGGTGGTTTTGTCAGACTGGGAGGGAGCAGACTGTGTGCATTAAGGGGGCAGCTGTATGCATTTTCCTAAATTGACTCCCCATTCCCCACTTGCTTGCTCCTTATTTTTCTCCCTCTTTTTTATCCTCAGTCTTTCTCTGTTCTCTCCTCAGACAAGTTATTGGATAAAGGATCAGAAGGAAGAGTTGTGGCGTTGTTTGTTTTAGAACCTTTCTGCTCTGAAGTGTTGGATTTCTGTGTCCATTGTGTGTTTTTGGGTGGCTTGTGCTCAACAAGTGGCTGATGGATTTAATGCTGTTGGATTGTGTCTCCAGAGTGAGCTCATTACCACGGCAGCTCACAGGGCTTTGTGGTTCAGATGCAAAAGGTCTATCTAAATAAGGTAAGAATTGCTCTTCTTGAGGTCTTCTGATGATTAGTGTCTTTAGAGAAAAAGCTGTCAAGGTTACATAAGATGTTTTGAAAGCTATATAAACCATAAAAAGTTTTATTCTTTGACACCCAAAATCTGTTTGCATAGTCTATGGTGCAGCCTGTAAGGGAGGAAAGATGTGACTGCTCCTGACAAAGGTACCACAGAATGTTCTTTTGAGGTGAATAAAGAAGTGGCTCATCTGGATATCTTTGCTTACTCAAGTCCCCGTAATAGATATCCTCTCTGGTTGACTAAACAGTCTTGTCTGTCAGCTTTGGAGCACACAGCTGCAGCCCAGAAGGCCAAACTGTTTTTTTTTTTTATGCCAGTTTTCTTTCAGCAACAACAGGCCAAGTGTGAAAAACAAACTTTGAAAAGAAAATAACTACCGCTGAAGTAAGAGGAGGAAGACATGTTTCACATCACTGGCACATTTCTGAGGGCGTTCATTGTGCCTGTCAGCATGTATAAACACGGCTCTGTCACTGCAGTGTGCTTGTGTGAATCGTTTTGTGTGTTGGATATTCATCATAACAGTGTCACACAGCATACCTACTCCTCTCTTGCTCCACTGTTTCTCAAAGATAATGTGGCTGTGTGGACTGATTGTCCTCAGCAGAGGAGCACAGTGAGAACTAAACATGGAGATACCTTCCACAAGAACTCCTCACAGCATGTTTTTATATCATGCTTCTTGCAAGATGAACACTCTCAATCCCACGATTACCTCCTCAGCTTTTCCCCCTTGAAATTGCATTGTCTGCACACAGCCATCATTGCACTGGAGGTAATTATGTAAAACGCCAATTATACAGGGACAGGGTCCGTTCTGCAGTACTTGTGCGGTCAAGAAATTACGTTGAATGCCACATCTCGCAGAAAACCTGCACAGCTGCCACCAGGACCTTACAAGGCCCACTCAGTATCCACTCACAAACAACTATGATTTCAGTCGTCGCCGTGAAGTATGAAGTTGCACCTGACTTCAGCTGAAGAATGGTCAAAGCCAGAGGAGGCCCAAATACCACACAGGCCACGCACAAAACCACTTGACCACCTGACAGACGCACAATGACAGCAGACCGTCCACTGTAACATGACTGGACGTGACTTGATTTTGGATGGAAACTCAGGGGAAAAAAATAGCAATATCATTTCAATATCACATCCAATAGGCATGCAATGATCAGGGGTATGAATGAATTTTTATTTTCAGATTTTTCTGAATAAAGTTTAAAGTGCTTTTATAAAACACAAAATGAGTTTAATGTCAGCTGATGTCTGCAGGGTTTGTCAGAAAGTTTTGTGCATGTTCAAGTCTGAGCGGAGATCAGGCTGAGAGATGTCTTATACTTCTTGTATGGCTGATGGTTCATTCTGGGCTTCTGAAAGCTCCGGTGCCAATTCAGCACAAGCGAACATGCGGCTTGACTGTTACCAAAGTGCATCACGTCAAACAATTAATCTGTGCATCGATTACGACGACAGCCTGTATCATTAACCAACTAAAAAGCTGTCACCATGGAAGATAAAACAAGCTAAATATTAAATTAATTATTTTCCACATTTCTGTGCAGTGCACATTAACTTTGGATTATGTGTGCATTCCCCCCACTGCCATGCAACTGGCAGCACCTGTATGAAAACGCCTTGCGTGGAATGGTTTAATATAAAAAGTACATTAAGTTTTTGTGAACTCATAACAGTTTTGGCCTTTTTCCATGAATTGTGTAGTCCAGTTTGACTTACAGAGCTCAGTGTGGAGCTCTGGTGAAAAGAAGACAGAGTTTTCTGAAGAGGACAAGATTCATGTGACACTTTTTCAGTTCCTGCACTGTTTTTTAATCTTTCTTTATTTTTCATGGTTCAGTTGTTTTTCAGCTATGAACGTGCAGTGAAAGGTGTCAATTATCCAGTGATGTCATTTTTCTGCTGATTTAGCTGATGCCACCTGTGTAAATGATGGAGAAGCACACGTGCGTACGCACACAAGATAAGTCCAAACTGAAGAGGTTGAAAAATTAACCATTTAATATTTAGCTCATTTTGTCTGTCCTCTCTCTCTCTCTCTCTCTCTCTCTCTCTCTCTCTCTCTCTCTCTCTCTCTCGAAGTGCACCTGAACAGTGAGGAAATATGATGGCAAACTGCTCAAAATCAAGTATATATGTCAAAAAAGGGGCAGATCTCTGTGGAAATGCAACATCATCTGTAGTGCACAACTCCACGGGAGACAACACCACACAAGGACCACCGAAGGGGTTACACAGAAAGGTGTTTTCACATCACCTCTGTGGATCAGGCGTGTTTTATGCCACACAATGGATGTACAGCTGCTGTCATCCTGTGTAATGGACCCTAAAGCAGCAGGCTGCTGGGTAGCAGTGGGGGTGGGATGTGTGCTGATGAAAATAGGTGGTGGTTTATTCTGGAGGCTTGCTGGGCCATGACAACCATGCGCGTTCATTTCTGCAGCTATGCATTGATGGCCACTGTGGCAAAGCCCACTTCGTGGGACAGATGGTCCTTTTGGAGAAGGGCCACAGCACAGCGCGCCATTCATGGGGCTCTGTTGGAGCAGCCAAAAACAAACACGGTCACCTTCTGTTGGAAGCATAGAGGATCTTCATTCTGCAAGACCTGACTAGACTCCAAGTGTCTGAATGCTGGGTGTGATGCGGCTACTAGTTGTTACATAATGTTCAATGGCATCTTACTAAGTGATATAACATCTTACTTAATTCGTGATTTTAGTTAGTATCCATTCATTTTTAAACAGAAAAGTTTTTTTCTTGCTTTGAGAAATCATTGTCATCTACTGTGGTAGTTGTTCTTTGTTCTCATAAGGCTAAATGGTGAAGAGTTTATCTTGTCTATTTGAATTTTCAGTTCACCCTGAAACAACTAAAGGACAATGGCGGGGTGCTGCCTGGCATGCGCTCGGCAGAGAGCCAGCAGGCAGGGCAACAGGGGAGGAGACTTTCATTTTCAGTGGAGCTAGGAGGAGGCCTCCTCTCCTTCCACACTACCTGCATCCCACACTACTCCACTGTTGTTGTAGTTTGTATCAAATGAACACACAAATACCTCACACCTAGTCAGACTTGAGAAATTTTCAAAATGAAATTGTCACATAGCTCATCATCACACCTAGATTGTCATTATTTGAAGCTGCCACCAGCACTGCAGTTGTTTTTATAATCTCTTTTCATTCCTGGACTCAGCCACTAAAAGTGTAACTGTATGTCGTGAAAGTGTCAAGATTCACTTTCATATAATTTGATTAAATTTAGTGAAGTGTATCCTCAGACGTTGAGATCGTGAGATGACTGGGAAGAGCTTATGGAGTTGTGATGTCCCTGGACACAGGTGTTTGGCATTGCTGTCCTTTGCTGGAAAACAATGTTCCAAGTCTTTAGAATCTTTCCCGTCTTACTGTGTGATTGTGAGACTTAGATGCTGACCAATGACCTAAGGTAAACACTGGATATTTTTGGTACTTAGGAGGATGCTTGGGTCCCCGTTGGTATGGCTTTGTGTCAAAGGAACAGTTACTTAGGGAGACTAACATGAGGAGTAACACTCGCATTGTAAGAGAACATGAACTGTGATATTTTGGCCATGTGACCCATTTCTCTATGCATGATTCAGCATGCAAGTAAATTCATTTTTGAGGACCCTAGCAAGTGAACATATAACTCAATGCTAAAATACCCTCAGCCATATGAGCATGTAATCATTGAAAGAGTGTGTAGAAAGAATGTGCCCTTTTGACCCCTTCGCATAGGTTCAAGGTTTGTGTCCCAAGAATGCTCACTGTGAATTTGAAGACCCTGGCAGTAATAGGAATCCGAGTTCTCACCAGGATTTTTTCACAGCATAGGGGGGAACTTAGTGGCACCTAGCTGCATGATGAGCATTGCAGGCGGGAATATTGTAGGAGTGTCCGGGGGCATTCCCCTCCCAGAAAAATTTGAAACACTATTTCCTGCATTTTGAGGGCCACTTTGTGTTGCTAACTGGGAGATGTTAATAATGTGCAACATGTCCTTTAAAAAATGGGAAAATAGAAACAGAAAATACCCCTATGCTGGTTAAATCAGAGCATATGGGATCCAAATCACAGCATAGGGCCCCCCTATGCTCAGCTGCACTGGCGAGAACAATGGGAATGAAGTTGTGCTGAGTGTGCAGAAAGAATGTGACCTTTTGATCCCTTAGAATAGGTCAAGGTTAGCCATCTTTGAACTTGTCCAAGGTCTGTGTCCCAAGAATGGTCCCTGTGAATTTGAAGACCCTGGTAGTAATAGGACTGGACCTGTGCTGAGCACGGACGGATGGATACAAAGTCTTTGCAATACCTGATAGCCATATTATTATATGAGGTGTGACCTACATGTGTGCTCAAGCACCTGCACATTTCTTATACGAGCAAATACCTTGCCTGTGTTGGTTGCAACTTGGCAGATATGCAGTGAGTCAAATATGGCCAGAACGCATCCACTATTGCTTCTCTGATTATATGTAGAAGTTGGCAGATTAACCCGTCATAAAAATAATCATTAGATGCATGCCTACAGCTACCTTCTAAAATCACAACTCATAAAGGACTTGGAAAAAACACTTATGAACTATACAACTTAAAAAAGCATGGCAGTGGCGATGGTGTTTCTTTTTATTTTTTTATTTTTTCACATCTTCAAAGTATGCAGTGCAATGGCATATCTTATTTCCAAAGACTTAATCTGATGTTTTCAGTGAGCAAGATATGTGTAGTTGTATTGTATGGATTAATGTACACATGATTGCGTTTACCTTTACTCACCCTCCCTCCAGATCTCTGACTGTAAAAATCATTGTTTTTTCAAGCCACTGTCTCTGGTAGATGTTTTCTTCGTCTATAAGCGAGCATATGGTAGATATTATGGGATTTGAAAGGGTGCAGGAAATGAATAGAATTTACCATTTGCCGTTTGTGTTGGATAAATACTTACTGAACTAAACAAAATGGAGTCTGATCATGGACAACCCTCTGTGCTCTAAATCCAGCTAGCTGGCACATTCCAGATGGAGCTACTGTTAACATGAAACAGGACAGACTCGGGTACATTGGTGCAGGAAAACATACTCATTCACGATAAGACAGGGAAAGAAATAAACACCAGTCCAGACCACAAACTCCACAGCACAGCAAACAACTATCTTTTGTTTAATTTTATTGCCGAGAACATAACTGTTGACAGATGAGATGTGGTCAGATGACTCTTGGAGGGAAGTGACCGCAAGACTGCACTATAACCACAGGAGCAGATAGCTGTGCAGCTCACATCGATATCTCTGGTGGCTTTTGTGTTCAAGATGCCACTTGTCTTATACCTGTGGAAATATTGTTTACATTCTAAGCTATTTTGTGGGTTTTAAAGCATAATTCTATTATGAAGCAACCTCTTTACACACACCTGGAAAGTAGGGTTCATGTGTGAAGGTCCTCAGAGTATTTTTTAGATCAGAATGTAGAGAGGTTATACAAAGTGGGCTTCGAGGCTGCAACACATTCCAGACGTTCTGCAGACACAGCTCTGCTTGTTTGATGAACACAGTTTTCTCCATAACTCTGTGCACCTGGGGCACTGACTGGGCATAAGGGAATGTGATCACTTTCCACAGAGTACCATGAGACAACGAGGGTATATATTTACTCTGTACCGGCTGACCTCATTTTTTAACTCTTCTGCTGATTGTTCTTCTGCTGTTGGGTCAGCTAAGGTCTGTTTGCTCTGAGATGTAAACAAAAAGCCTCTAATTGTCTCATTTCTGTAGTTGCTGCGTCTATTCAGCCTGTCTCTTTTTAATAGAAAACACAAACACACACTCATCTATGCAGTGTGTTCTCCTTTGTATTTTTTGTTTAGCTTGTTTTCATTTCCTACTGCCATAGAGAGGATGGAATAAATATGATCATGTCAGCTGAGGTCAGTCGTCTTGATGTGACACGTTGAAATATTTGAGCTTGGGAAGACAGTGTGCATATTTGTCTGTTTATTTATGAGAAGTAAAACATGCAAGAATGCAGCAGTGAAATTATAAATGCACACTAGAGTGTAGCCCAGGGCCCATGATCACTTTAATTATTACGTGATCACAAGTCAACATGAATAAGAGTCCGACCAAAATGCAAGATGCCGCTGCATCATCTCGTGATGGTTTAGTGTGGAGGGCATGCTCTCAACATTTACATAAAATAGAGCACTCTTCTATTTTGCCACTGCCTAGCTGGTGACATAGTGGCCAGTTGTCTGTTGTTGCTGTAAAACACCCATTCTGCTTGAAAATTAATGGCAGCTGGCCACTTTGCATCATTTTCTTGTAGCTTATGTGACAAAGGGTTGATGGGGGTCCCAGCCATGCTTGACAACAATGTAAACAATCACCCTGTGGTGAATAATATGATGAGTACAAGAACCACGGCTGGTTTGGCTTTGGCTTTAGCAGAATTACTGGCAATGGCAGATGTGAGACTCAGACATTTTTTTCATTGTTAACAAGCTGACAACAATTAATTAATTGAAAGATGCAACAGAGTTTTAGTATTTTGCACAGTCTTGTCTTAAAACAGGAACCAATGGTCGCTTTAAAAAAGTACACTTTTGTGGCACTGTATCTTAGGGTTAGTGTTATCACTTAATTCCTCTGTGTAACATCAAACAAATTTTTCATGTTTACCTGATTATAACTGGGTGACTCTGCACTTAAATCTATCTCTCATTTGTTCTTGTCACTACAGAAAGCAGTAAAAGCTTAAAATTTTTCATTTTTGATAAGTGCCATTGTGGTGCACAGTCCATGCTCTCAGCCAGCAGTATATTAATTTTATGTTCTCTAATTGAAAACAGTCCAGTTTACTAGCTGCCTATGGCTTGATAAAACAACCACTTTGCTAAAAAATTCCAAAGGGTTTCTTTGTGCTTAGTTTGATGGTTCAAAAACAGGAGTGCATCCTTTCCTTTTTGAAGGAGCAGATTTTGCACTGAGCCACTGCAGAACAACTGTTCATGAGCTTCAAATTACTTATTTTTAAACTACTGTAGGTTTTAAGCACTGAGTCCAAAAACAAAATAATTTTAAATCTTTGGGTATGTAAGGGGAATTAGGGTATCATCATCTTTCATTCACTCATGAGCTACCAAGTCACTGGCATGTTCCTTCAAATACCACTGGTTAGCACTGCCATTTAACTTCTCCCAGTAAGATCTCTTTTTTTTCCATCTTTTTCATCTCATTCATTTCCATCCAAAATCCAATTCTTTAGCTGCAAGACAGGTCTACCTAGAACAGAACTGCAAGTCACTGATGACAGATCAGGGTCACCACTAAAATTGGAGGAGCTTTTCTTACATGCAGCATAGTTTGTAAAAACATGACGTAACACCACAAGCTTAATTAAGTTGCATCATAGGGTTGGGTGATGTCTACTTAATTGGCATATCACATTATCTACAGTTAAACATTGCAATGAACAGTGACAGGCTTGAGTGGGTATTGCACTTTGTGCATTTTCAAGATGTCTACTCATTCAATAAATAATAAACTACACGTTTATTCACTACTTAATTGTTTGCTACTTATGTATGTATGTATGTATGTATGTGTGTGTGTGTGTGTGTGTGATTGTGTATGTGTGTGTGATTGCTCCAAGCAGGTCTTGCTTGGAGCAGCTGAGTCCTCCTGAGGCACACCATTTGGCAAAATTTAGGGAAAAAGTCTGAGCTTGCTTAGACTCTCTTCCTCAGTCTAGTGCAGCAGATAAGTGAATATTTACGGAGGGATCCTTCAAATGGTGATGCAAGCACCAAATTTGGCACACATACTCCTTAGATATTACTCTTTTAAAAATGCTGGGTACCCATGTGAACTTTCAATAGGCGGCCAAGAAGAGGTCAGTTGAAGTATTACACAGGGGTCAAAATTTAAAAATGCTCCAATCATATTGAAAGGTATTCCATATTATTTGTCTGATCATAAAGATTCTAAAAAGGTATAGTTTGGACTATCTGTGAATGAATGTTCCGGAGTTATGGGGTAAAAACAGCAAGAACAGTGACAAAGGTCAATTTCAATTTGTACAGGGGTCAGAAGTTAAAGTTGCTCCAATTTTGGTAAAAAAGTGATGCAAATTATTAGTTGGGTGAATACGGTTTTAAAAAGGAATAGTTTGCATCATGTATCACGCTTAGTTATCATGTTACAGGGTAGCATATGTCACATGTCATAGAATCCAATGGATGCTGATATTGTTTAACCTTTACTTTGCAAACCAAGCACGCAGCACAGTCAAAACTATTCCATTTATTAATCCTATTAGCTCAACCAGTAATTTGCACCACTTTTTACCAAAATTGGACCAACTTTAACTTTTGACCCCTGTACAAACTGAAATTGACCTTTCTCGGTGTTCTTGCTGTTTTTACCCCATAACTCCAGACCATTCATTCACAGATAGTCCAAACTATACCTTTTTGGAATCTTTATGATCAGATAAATAATATGGAATACCTTTCAATATGATTGGAGCATTTTTAAATTTTGACCCCTATGTAATATTTCAAATGACCCCTTCTTGGCCGCCTATTGAAAGTTCACGTGGGTACCCGGCATTTTTAAAAGAGTAATGTCTAAGGAGTATGTGTGCCAAATTTGGTGCTTGCATCACCATTTGAAGCATTTTTTTTTTCAGTTATCCGCTGCACTAGTCCAGCCCATGCTTGACTCATTACTGTCAGGTGCGTGTATCATGATGGTGGCTCCATGTCACGGTGTTGGTCATCCATCTATGCAACCTGAATCCATCATGCTGCTCTGGGACCTGTGGTGCTCAGCCTTCTACTCTCACCCATTAGCCACCTACTCAGAAAGTTGAGAATTCTGCATAAGCCTGAACAAACAACATATTCATTAAATTGAGTTGCTATGCTGCTGTTCTAAAATATGAAAAAAAAAAAAAGATAATGAGACAGAACAGCCGGAGTACAGGGAGTGTAGTTTCCGAATGGTGACCGAGTCTGCGTATCTTCCCTTATATACTGTTAACAGGGAAAATTGTCAAACTGCCAGCCATCATTAGTGCATTATTTATTTTTAATTCTGTGGCTTATTACTTAGACAGCCTCTCTTAATACAAATCTGTGGTTAAGTTCACAAATGTGTATGTTCATACCTCTACGAGACTTTTCAACAGATATCTAGGTTGGATATGATTTGCTGTTTATTTTTTCACATCTTTGGATAGAACTCATTAAGTTGGCTTTCTTAGCTCCCACTGAGGTCGTGACCCTCCATTCACACTAGCTATTAAAACCTCTGCGCTACTCTCTGCAGGCAATATTGGGATATCAGGATGGTCGGTTGGTGGCCTGACCACAATGAGAAAGGGTGTTGCTGGTTGACTGGGTTTTTACCAGCTTAGATTTGGGTCCTGTTCAGACTGGGGTTGGCAATCTGACTTGAGCTGGATTCACGCCAAATGCACTCATCTCCCTGACCTACTTGGAGCTGGAATCTTACCTGTTAGAAAGTGGTCCTTAAATATGTGATCAGATTGGATCATTTTAATTCTTAACAGCTGAAATCCTCTTTTTCTCCTCTTGTAACAACAAGCAACAACATCATAATTTTTTTTATTTCAACTCCACTGGAGTGTTGCAGAAAGTAAAAATTACCAAAAGTGTCACTGTTCAACAACTTCTGGAACTGAATGCACAATCATATGGAAATGACAGCTGCCAGTGTGGTTAAATCAAGACATCTCTTGTCTTCAACCACTTATCCAGGACCGGGTCGCGGGTAAATCAGGACATGTACATGGCCATCTATTTATTTTTTTTTTTTCATAGAAAAAGTTATACACTTCAGTCTTAACAGAAAAAGAAAGCTTATTCTATCCATTTGTGTCACACTGCACATACAGAGGGCATGACAGCAGTTTTTAACTTACCTTAAAAAGTGACACAGGTCTTGGTACTTCCATTCATCTGAGAATTTACGTGAACTCCATTTCAAAAGTCACCTGAAATATCTACGTGGCTGGTGCAAGAGGGCCAATGAATAATCTTTATATGTAACAGTTGATGCAACAGGTGCTATTCCAACAGAATACTATACAGTATTCTATATACTATACTATACTATCCAACAGTTACTATACTTTCAGTGCTATGTCTCCTTGGCCTGCTGATTGCTCACATTTGGACACATTCAAAATCTTACCAGAAAACCTCTCACTTCTAATTGCACCCTCTTTAATAGTGGCACACTTGTGTTGTTAAGGCAATAACAGGTGCCACTCTGATTGGTTCTTTTTATGTTAAGTCTACAACTCATCCACGATTAAAGAGTTGGCTTTCTCCAACTCCTTTGCGCCCAGGCCGCTGCATAAATGCCAATCTGTGGGCACACATGCCCCAAGTGGACTTGTGTTATGCTCTATAGATAGTCGGAGTGTTTTCTCTGAAATCTCTGCTGCTTTTACTGAGTAGTTATTCATTAATGCCACCTGCTGCTTTGGGGAACTCGGCAACACAGAATGTGCTGGAATAAAAGGCTTTGCAATCTGTGTTGAAATGTGCACTCCTCAAGTGATAGCCCGAGGCGACACCATAAACAAGGCTTTACAAGTGCTGTTGTTGGATGTAGAATCACTTGGGGAAGATAGCATGCCTCATTTTCCAGATCTTGTAATGAAGTCTCAAGCATAAAATCCCCTGATTAGTGTATTCTATGCTTTAACTGAACAAATACCTTTGTGCAAGTTTTGGCCAAACTCCAGCTCATTATTTTCTTTTTCTCTCCACTACTTTTACTTCTTTTCTTACACTCAGATTATCTGTTAACAATGAACCTGTTAAGGTAAAGAGTCACTTCAGTAGAGCACAAACAAATGTGTTTTTATCAGAAAGGAGGTGGCTGTGTCTAGTTGTTGTAATGAACCTCTGCTTCTCTTCCAAGAAGTGTGATGAATTTAATATCTGTCCTACCTAAAACATCCACACATATTCATCCCTTTCTCACCATAATGTAGTGCAGCTGCTTACAGTGTAGTGGATTGAAAAAGGAGCTCCTGCCATGTTTTTAATCTAATTCTCAGAGGGTGATGTGTGGAGTGCAAATTTGATCAGGTTTGAGTGTCGTGGAATGTGAATCACTTTTTTTTCGTCAGTTTATTGTAGAATCAAATGGTGAGCAGTGAAGCATAAGCAGTGTGCCTCCGGGTTTTTTTTTTCTTTCTGCCTGGATGTTTTTCCTCTTCTCAAGCGGTAATGATGCACACTTAATGTAGCAGATCCAAATGTGTAACTTCATGCATCCTCACAGCAATGAGCTGTAGATGGCTGACAACATGAAACTAAGACATACTGCAGGGTAAAAAAAAAAAAAAATGCTGTTTGGGGGGTGTAAATTTGCTCCATGTAGTCTGACTCAGATACTTGATGAAGTCCATGAGCTGGAAAATTGGTGTAATCATCTTGGCCTCTAACCTATACTGGACCTCAATTTGGATGAGAGTGTAGACAATAACTGCTTCAAGGCTTGGCTTCACCTCTGGAGTTCATGGCATTTGGGAACATGGCAGAGTGTTACTTCCTGCTTGGCTAGAACAGAGGAGCATTAATGTAGCTCATTTACAAAAGACTTTATTAAAATAATTGCCATAATCACAGTCTTGTGTTTACCCCAAGGGGCCAGAGTTGCCTGTGCGCCTTGGTGGGCACTAAACAAATATGTTTTACCGTGACCTTAGGTGCAGTTTGCTGAACACTGAGATGCCACATTTTGGGGTGATGTGAAACTTTGATGAAATGAAAACATGCCACTCGTGTTACTGCCTCATTTGAAAACCATGTGTTTTCCTTTATCTGCATTTTTGCTTCAGTCATGCCAGTGTCTTCAAAAACACATAGTGGTGCACCAAGCTGTCAAGCTTTATTGTGGGTGACTAAACTGCATACTGTTACTTTGTTTCTGTGATCATGCACAATGAATTCACTGGCAGAAATAAATGGCAAAAATATGTTTGTGATGCCTGTTCATATGCAAATCATATTTTAAAAACATAATTGTGACTTCATGCAATTTTAACTCTTTGTTGAGCTCTACTGTTGCGACACCACATGGTAGTTCTTGAAGCACAAGTTATTTTCACAAAGTACGCATTATAACGTAAAGCTTGTCAGAAAATATCCATTTCCAGGTCAACAGAATATTTTCTATGGACTAATGATGCGACACCACTTTCTGACCATAAGCTGTCTAAAGTCCTGTCATCTCAAGGATCTCAAGGTGCACAGTGTTGTCACTGTTGAGCAAGAATTGGTAACTGATGAAGTGGTAAATTCATACCGATAAGCACGTTTGTGTGTACAGTTGTGTTCAAAATAATAGCAGTGTGTTTAAAAAAGTGAGTAAAGCTCAAAATCTTTGAAATAGCTTTTATTTCCATACACACAAATGCATTGGGAACACTGCACATTTAGTGACAGCCGTGCAAGACACATGGAGGATTTATTTTTTATTTTGTTTGTTTAAATAGCACTTTCAGGCAGAATATTTAAAAGTGGTCAGTTTAATAAAACAAAAGGTAACATTTTTAAATATTTATTTATTTTATTTATTTTTTACAAACTATCAAAATTCATTGAATATAGTTTCAAGTCATATGCCAATTAACAGAGAACAAATATGTTTTAACATTAACAAATATGTTTTAAGAGTCAACAGAAAAGGACTTTCTTATATCCACTGGCAAACAGTTCCAACAAAGTAGGATTCTGAGACTACAGAGCACAAGATGGTACATAAGGCTCGGTAAATTGTATAAAATAAGAAGGAACATAAGTCACAATGTTTCAGAGCTGTATTTGGAATTTCTCCATAAGTTTGAGATAAGGGCCCTAAAAATTGCGTTTCTGAGAAATCTGAGAAGGTGACCTAGGATTTTTTCCCCCCAAACTGGGTGATTTGATGGGGAATGAGCTATACGTAAGGACGATAATGGCATGTTTTATGCTCTGGCGCAAGTACCCATCAGTCATAGTAGATTATTAATCTCGTAGTGGAGAACGGCACACGTTGAATTTTATGAGAGCGTATTAATATCTGCTGGGCTTTAATCAGGCCACAATGTCAAAGGATTATTTTAAGACCAGGCAGAACTGCTGGGCCACTCCTCTGGATGAACCAAGATGAAAGAGGGACTATCCAGACTATCCAACATCACAGACAGAAAATGAGTTCATTACTGTAATTAGGCCTCTCTTTTTGTCCATCTTTCCTTCTCCGTGTCTTCCCCCGTTCACAAAGTCTTGCGTCTTAAACACCCATTATGTCAATGCATTACTCCAGCAATAAAGGGTTGTTAGGAAAGCGATCCGCCCACCCTCCATCTGCTGTGTAATGTCTACACACAACCAAAAAGGAAAGAACAGAAAAGGGCCACCTTCAGGTCAAATAGAAGATAGATCTCGTTGAACAAGTAGCTCGTGGCACTCTCCACTGGATTTGGGGGTGAATGTAGAACGAAACATGGTACAATTGTGTCCATTAATCACTGTGTCAGAAAAAGTAGTCCAGCAGAGTGAAGGAAGGGGAAACACAGACCACCATGTTCATTGATTTATCCTGTCCTGTTCCCATGTGAAATAACGGCCTGCTCACCCTTCCCTGACCCTCTGTAGCTACACAAACACGGAGAGGCAGGACTGAATGAACATAAACACAGACTAGTCTTCTGCTTTTCTCTAGACTAGTTTGCTGCATTGGTTCAGTGTTGAACCAGAGATGATAATCAACCTTATGTGATTTGTTTTTTATGCCGAGGATTATGGATTGATTATAGCTTAGTTACATACTTTAGTCATATATAACAGTTGGTTGAGCCTCAGCCTGCTGTGTTTAGCTCACTTTTATTTTTTTACCCAACAATGACAATGAATGTCTGTGCTGAATGATTCTACCTTGGTCTTATGAGGGCTGTCAATAAAGTAACGGTCCTTTTTATTTTTTTCAAAAACTATATGGATTTCATTCATATGTTTTTACGTCAGACATGCTTGAACCCTTGTGCGCATGCGTGAGTTTTTCCACGCCTGTCGGTGACGTCATTCGCCTGTGAGCACTCCTTGTGGGAGGAGTCGTCCAGCCCCTCGTCGGAATTCCTTTGTCTGAGAAGTTGCTGAGAGACTGGCGCGTTGTTTGATCAAAATTTTATCTAAACCTGTGAGACACATCGAAGTGGACACGGTTCGAAAAATTAAGCTGGTTTTCAGTGAAAATTTTAACAGCTGATGAGAGATTTTGAGGTGATGCTGTCGCTTTAAGGACTTACCACGGTGCGAGACGTCGCTCAGCGCTCTCAGCCGCCGTCGTCAGCCTGTTCAAGCTGAAAACCTCCACATTTCAGGCTCTATTGATCCAGGACATCATGAGAGAACAGAGAAGTTTCAGAAGAAGTCGGTTTCAGCATTTTATCCGGATATTCCACTGTTAAAGGAGATTTTTTTAATGAAAGACGTGCGGACGGGTCCGCGCGTCGGGACGCAGCCGACGCGGTGCGGCGGCACAGGAAAAACACCTCCGTGTTGATAACCATTTGTAAAATCCAGGCGGCTTTTGATGGCTTTCAGTGGAGTGAGTATATGAGAAATTGTTTAACAGGCAGGACATGTTCCAACTTGTCCTTAAGGCTTTCAACAGAGGTGTTTTTCCTGTGGCGGAGCGTCTTTCATTAAAAAAATCTCCTTTAACAGTGGAATATCCGGATAAAATGCTGAAACCGACTTCTTCTGAAACTTCTCTGTTCTCTCACGACGTCCTGGATCAATAGAACCTGAAATGTGGAGGTTTTCAGCTTGAACAGGCTGACGACAGCGGCTGAGAGCGCTGCACGACGTCTCGCACTGTGGGAAGTCCTTAAAGCGACAGAATCACCTCAAAATCTCTCATCAGCCGTTAAAATTTTCACTGAAAACCAGCTTAATTTTTCGAACCGTGTCCACTTCGATGTGTCTCACAGCTTTAGAAAAAATTTTGATCAAACAAAGCGCCAGTCTCTCAGCAACTTCTCAGACAAAGGAATTCCGACGAGGGGCTGGACGACTGCTCCCACAAGGCGTGCTCACAGGCGAATGACGTCACCGACAGGCGTGGAAAAACTCACGCATGCGCACGAGGGTTCAAGCATGTCTGACGTAAAAACATATGAATGAAATCCATATAGTTTTTGAAAAAAATAAAAAGGACCGTTACTTTATTGACAGCCCACGTATTTAGTTTTGCACAGACTGTTGGGAGGACTAAGGTTGTTTTGTTGTCATGCATTGAGATTACAGCATGTCATTAGCTTTGTACTTCATGTTCTCTGTCATCGGTAAACACTTCGGTGCACTGTCACCTCTATGAAGTGTTTGCACAGGTGGCACATTTTGCTGTCACTGCACGTGGGGTTTCTCTAATTGCCTGTGTAAAAAACAGTGTTCGGTTACGCGTTGATGTGTGAGTCTTCTTGGTTAGTAGACTTCCACTTCTTCATGTTATTCGTGCAAGTCCTGGAAATGATTATACTGGGAGCCAAGAATAAATATAAAGGAAACCATTTTATATTATTCTAATGTACAGTGTGTGCTTTGGACAAAGAATAGCTCAACTTCTGATGGTGTTAGGGTGCTGAAGGGAGTACGTGGTCTGTCCATAAATTAACGGTCCTTTTTATTTTTTTTTTTAAATATATGGATTTCATTCATATGTTTTTAAGTCAGACATGCTTGAACCCTCGTGCGCATGCGTGAGTTTTTCCACGCCTGTCGGTGACGTCATTCGCCTGTGAGCATGCCTTGTGGAAGGAGTGGTCCCGCCCCCTCGTCGGATTTTCATTGTCTGGAAATGGCGGAATGAAAAGGACTTTTTTTCCATCAGAATTTTTTCAGAAGCTGTTAGAGACTAGCACCTAGAAACCATTTGAAAAATTTATCTGGCTTTCAGTGAAAATTTTACGGGCTTCACAGAGAATAAGGACTTTAACTACAGCTTTAAGGACCCCTTTAAGGACGGTCGGTGCGCCGCGCTGTGAGCTGCGATGATGCGGCACAAACCACTGGATCATTTCTAAGCTGATGGCTCTGTGGATACGAGACCATCGTGTGCTCTTTCTCTGGTTATCACAAGACCTGGACATCAGCCATTTTCCGGCAGATTTCACTTTTAACAAGAGATTTTGTCATGGAAAGCCGCGCGGAGGCTTCGCGCATCACGACCGATTCGCTGATGAAGCGAGACAAAGGAACACCTCCGTTTCGGAGTGTTAGAGGACAAGTTGGGACATGTCTATCTCGGCTTTCAGTGCTTACCAGTCGAGTGAGTATAAAAGAACTTGTGGAGAGCTGAGATTTGAAACATTTAGGAACAGATCCAGAAGTTAATGAGAGATTAATAATTTCCAGCACATTCGGCCCAAGAGTGGGCCACAGGTCCTTAAACAGTTTTGTTGATATAGGATCAAATAAGCAGGTTGTGCTTTTATAGATGTTACGAGTTTCGTCAGCACGCCTAGTGAGATACTATCAAATTCTGTAAATCTAGCTAAAACCTCAGTGGTAGCACCCACCTCAATAGCTAGGTGTAGTGGCTGGGTTAAGGTATGCTGGGATATACTCAACCTAATGTCTTCTATTTTTTTTCTCAAAGTAAATCAAGAAGTACTGTGCTGACAAGGGAGAGCAACTTACAGGTGAAAGAGTTTTTCCACCGTGTCGAACAAGAATTTTGAGTTATGCGTGTTTTTATTGATCAAATCTGAGTCATCGTCCCACTTTGTAGCCAGCAGTGCATGCTTATAGTCCAAAATGGCATCATACCATGCAGGGTGGAATACTTCTAATTTGGAGCTATGCCATTTCCGTTCTAAACCTCTAGCCTTCTGCCTGAGGTTACGCAAGTAACCATTGAACCAAGGCGACTGTGCTTTAGGAAGGCGTGGTTTTAATAGAGGTTGTGCAATCTTATCAAGTGTAGTTTTGAGCGCTGAATTTAAACTTTCCACAAGTCTGTCTACTGCTTGGGCATTTTCTAAATGTGACGCTAAGATATCAGGCAGTCTAGCTTCGAGTTAAATCATAGTTGAGGAGTTAATGCTTCGCCGCAGTAATAGACAAGGTTGTTTTTCCACTAAACGCGGCAGCGAAACTGTAAACCGTTGTGTAAAATGTAAATAAAAACAGAATACAATGATTTGCAAATCCTGTTCAACCTATATTCAGTTGAATACACCACAAAGACAAGATATTGTTTTTGTGCAAATATTTGCTCATTTTGAAATGGATGCCTGCAGCAGGCTTCAAAAAAGCTGGGACAGTGGTATGTTTACCACTGTGTTACATCACCTTTCCTTAGTAGTAGCAGGCACAAAATATTTAATATTGCTGGAACAGCTGGCAGGCCATCCTCAGTTTCACTGTCATCCTCTCTGATGGATTGACAAAATTTTGATATCTGTTTTGTCCTGTTCAAATCCTTTTCTCATTCATCAAATGCGTTCCTTGTCAGCCGATGTCCAAAGGGTCTGTTTGTGCATGCGTTAAACATTGAGCAGCCATCATTCGGAGAGCTTCCCTGGTGGTTGCACATTTGTTTACTGTTTTGTCCAGTACTTGTTTGTAGCTTGTCAGTGAAGGCCCAGTAGACATTAAATTTCAAATTTATTAATTTATATAGCGCCAATTCACGACGAACTCGTCTCAAGGCGCTTCACACAACATAAAACAACAACAAAAAAACTTAATTAAAAATTTAAAACACAATGAAAAGATGACCATAAAAGAATACAAGAATAAAAACACATCATAACACTAATGATAAAACAGGGAAAACAAATGAGTCTTTAAACGTGACTTAAAAGTCTCCACAGTATCAGACTGCCGAATGTGTCCCGGGAGATCGTTCCACAGAGTTGGAGCACGGTAGGAGAAAGCTCTGTGACCAGCAGACTTTATACTCACCCTGGGAACACACAGAAGTCCTGCACCCTGAGAACGCAGGGCCCGAGCCGGTACATAGGGACTTACCAGGTCAGCCAGATAGGGAGGTGCAAGTCCATGAACAATTTTATGAACTAAGAACAGTACTTTAAAATCCGATCTTGCAGCAACTGGAAGCCAGTGCAGGGATGCCAAAACGGGCATAATGTGGTCAAACTTTCTGCTTTGTGTCAAAAGTCTGGCAGCAGCATTTTGAACCAGTTGAAGACCCCTAATCCTGGACTGCGGTAAGACAGAAAATAGACCATTACAATAGTCCAATCTAGAAGAGACAAATGCATGAATCAAAGTCTCAGCATCAGCCATAGACAGGATGGGACGAATCTTCGCTATATTTTGCAAATGGAAGAAAGCAGTCCTCGTAATGTCTGTAATGTGGAGATCAAAGGACAACCTAAGATCAAAAATTACTCCAAGGGTCCTCACTTTATCTGTATGATGTATAACACACAAACCTAAGCTAAGTGCTAGCTGATCAAATTGATGTCGATACCTCGCTGGACCAAGAACCATAACTTCAGTCTTATCAGAATTTAAAAGTAGGAAGTTACTAGACATCCAACTTCTTACTGATACAAGGCAATCTTCCAAAGATTTTATGTGAATGAGATTACCAGCAGTTATTGGCAAGTACAGTTGAGTGTTATCAGCATAGCAATGAAAGGGAATCCCAAAACGCCGCAGTATATTCCCAAGGGGTGCTACATAAAGGGGAAAAAAGCAGGGGGCCTAAAACGGATCCCTGCGGAACCCCAAACTTCATGTCCCTACGATCAGAGGAGGTGCCATTACACAATACCCCGTAATAACGACTGGACAGGTATGACGTCAACCATGCAAGAGCAGTTCCAGTAATCCCAAAGTGATTCTCCAGCCTGTTGAGTAAAATATGATGATCCACAGTATCAAACGCAGCACTAAGATCCAACAGCACCAAGACTGTAGCGGTATCTGAGTCCATTGCTCGCAAAAGGTCATTCACTACTTTAGTAAGTGCTGTCTCTGTGGAGTGATATTTTCTAAAAGCAGACTGCAGTGGCTCAAAAAGATTATTCTCAGTGAGGTAGTCCACAAGCTGTCGCAAAACCACTTTTTCCAGGATTTTAGAACAAAATGATAGATTTGATATCGGTCTGTAATTTTTCAATACACTAGAGTTGAGATTGGATTTCTTAAGTAATGGTTTAATCACTGCAGACTTGAAACATTTAGGAACAGATCCAGAAGTTAATGAGAGATTTATCATTTCCAGCACAGTCGGTCCAAGAGTGGGCCACAGGTCCTTAAACAGTTTTGTTGGTATAGGATCAAATAAACAGGTTGTGCTTTTAGTAGATGTCATGAGCTTCATCAGCGCGCCTAGCAAGATACCATCAAAATCTGTAAATCTGGGTAACACCTCAGTGGGCGCATCCACCTCCATAGCAGTATGCGGTGGCTGGACCAAAGCCTGCTGAGATATGCTCATCCTAATATCCTCAATTTTCTTCTCGAAATAGTCCAAGAAGTCCTGTGCTGAAAATGGAGAGTGAATGATACTTGGCTGTCCATGAATGAGAAATGCTACAGTTTCAAACAAAAACTTTGAATTATGCTTGTTTTTATTGATCAAATCAGAATAATAGGCACGCTTTGTAGCCAGTAGTGCATGCTTATAATCTAAGACAGCATCACACCATGCAAGGTGGAACACCTCTAATTTAGAACTACGCCATTTCTGTTCCAAACCTCGAGCCTTCTGCCTAAGGTCACGCAAGTAACCATTGAACCAAGGCGACTGCACCCTGGGAAAATGTGGCCTTAAAAGAGCAGGCGCAACCTTATCCAGTGTAGCCTTGAGCGCTGAATTCAAGCCATCCGCAAGACTATCCACTGATTGAACATTCTCCAAACCTGAAGCCAAAATTTCAGGCAGCCTGGCTTTGAGTTCAGTCATAGTTGAGGGATTAATGCGTCGCCGCAGAGACAGACAAGGCTTTCGGTCCACTAAACGTGGCAACATAAATGCACACCTAATAAATGAGTGGTCAGAGACCACTGAGGCAAGAGGCAAAATGTCAGTGTTCGTGATATCAAGGCCACGTGTGAGAACCAAATCAAGGGTATTTCCACTAATGTGCGTTGAATCCTGAATGCATTGCTGGAATCCCAACGCATCCACAAGTTCCATAAATGACTTGCAAAGGGGATCAGAGGGCTTATTTATATGAATGTTAAAGTCACCAATAATCAAAATGTTGTCCGCACTAGCTGACAGGCTAGAGATGAACGCACCAAATTCATCTAAGAATTCAGAATATGGACCAGGAGGCCTATAAACAGTGACAAAATAACATGACTGATTTCCTTACTTCTGACCCTGACAATGGGCCTCATGTATCAACGTGCGTACGGCGATATTTGAGCGTATATGGGGTGTACGCCAAAACGGCTGCGCTACTTGGCATTTATCAGTGTGGTCGCTGGTGTACACTGCGCTGAAAATATACACCAGGTCGAGAGGTGGTGAAAATTATACACCAAAATGAACCAGCGCTGGAATCCACAGAAAAATGAAACTGATCAACATGATAAACAGTGCCATTATACAAATCAATGCATGTTACATAAATAACACTTTCCTGATTATACTACATAATAATCAATACAAATCCCGCTTTTGCGGGATTGTTGGTCTCAAGCACGATCCGTTACCACAGCGCTGACCACAAAGAAAGCGCTGCTTGCCTTTTTCTCCACAGCCTGGAGCCAGAGCAGCGCTGAGCTTAATTTTATGTGGTGTGATCGTTTTAGACAATGAAATTGATAATTACAACTGTAGTGTTCTCATTCCCTTCGCCCGTGCTGCAATCAGGGTTTGTCTTCTCCATTCATTTGTCACAATAAAATAAATAAAGAAATACATTTTAAGAATAAAGAAATCCAAAAAATTAGCCGCGTCTTATTAATTGAGCGAGCAAATATCCACATGTCAAGAATTATTGACATGTGAAAAGAGAATACAGTGGTCCCTCGCTATAACGCGGTTCACCTTTCGCGGCCTCGTCGTTTCGCGGATTTCTTTAGTCCAATTTTGCATGCTTTTTTTACAGTGTTCTGTATTCTGTGTGTCTGTTTATAAGAATCTTCTCGCCCAGAAGAAAAAAGAGCGCCAACAACTACCCATAACTGTGTTTGTCACTCGGAAACAGACACCTGCAGCCAGGTGTGAGTGGAAAAGGCGCGGCGCCAGGACGCAGAGGCGCGATCTGTGAAATACTGGTCAGTCACTGTTAATAATTTCTTATGTGTCCAACCTCGTACGTTGATCGTTAAAATTAAATTCGTTAGTTCTAAAAGCCATCATAATTATTTATAGGAAAACATTCTATTTTTATTTCTCAAACAAATGTTTTGGCCTGAAAACAGTTTGGTCTTATTTTTCTAATAAGGTTTGAACTTTGAGAGTGTTTCCACACGAGAGAAAAGTGAGAAAATGTTCATGCCTGATTGAGAAAGTGTATAAAGTGGTTTTACAGCTTTGAAACGTCTGTAATAATTGTAAAAAATAACGCTGACTACGTTGCAGTTTCGCGTATTACGGGCTATTTTTTAGAACGTAACTCCCGCGATAAACGAGGGACCACTGTAACACATTTTTGATTATACTACAAAACAATTGATACGACGGCCGCTTTTGACACTCTATTGGCATGCATCGTGATTGGTGGAGTTCTTTTTCTTTGCTGTCTTCTTGGCTTCCGTGTCGTAAAATGAGGGTGTGTCTGAAGCGGAGTCTGAATATTTATGGGCGTGTTTATTATAATTACAATTGTTTTCACCCACCGCATTTATCAAGGTCACGTCAGGCGTACGCTGGAAATGGGCAGGTGCGCACTGCTTGATACATGTCACGGCAACTTTGGTGTACTTCAAATTTACACCGTAAATTTACGCCACAAGTGCGCAACTTTGATACATGAGGCCCAATATGTAGCATCATGAGCAGAGCGGAGAGTCAGATGCTCAAACGAATTATATTTATGACCCCCAACAGTCAATAAGGTAAACCTGGATTTATAAATGAAAGCAACACCCCCACCTTGCTTTGCACCACGAGACATGTGACCAAATGTGTACCCTGGTGGGCAGGCCTCATTCACAGGAAGAACAGCTGTGGGTTTGAGCCAGGTTTCACATAACCCAGTCATGTCCAAGTGATGATCCATAATTAGATCGTTGATCAACAGGGATTTTGAGGACAGTGATCTGATGTTAATGAGACCCAAACTGAAGACTTCTGTCTGTTTGACAGACTGACATCTTTGAATAGGCCTGAGTAGCTTAAAATTCACTCCACGTTTTCCATCCAGCGCCCGGAGAGTGTCAGAAACCGCTGTCGTCACATCAGGACTACAAGTCCCAGAAGCTGCAGCGCTCTGATGACGTGGGCGTCGAGCGCCGATGCGCTCGGCTGACCAGATAACCGGCACAGACGACCCAGTCCGATGGAATACAAACTTTCTCCGGGAGCCTTTGTGGACGCAGTGACGTCGGCGGAGCAAACCAAGCTCTCTGATAGCGAGAATGTCCCGAGGGACATTGTTGTTGTTCAGTCTCCGTAGCTCAGCTGCAGAGTAGCTTAGCATCGCGCTAGCTGAGAGAGTGACATGCAGTGTCATGCAGTGCAAAAAAGGCACTAAACAATTAAAAATGGTTAAAAATGCACACTGAAGGACCAAGAACCACGTCAAGTGTATACCCAAAGATAAAAAAATCACACTCAAAAGCACTAAAAACCAAGTTACAAATGAGAAAAACAAGAGGAGCGGCGAACACACAACGCCAGTCTCAGCAACCAACAAAATTAATCCCTCGCAGATGCGAAGATTTCATACATTAGTGTTATTCATGTATTATCTGTTGCTCTTCTGGTTCCGTTTGGAAGTGCTGCGCACCTGCAATTCAGTGGTTGGCCACGCGTTCTATCAGAGCCCCAAATCCACCAGAGATTGATGGATTAGACAGTTTTTTCCAACAGATAAATTATTTCAATCCAGTGTAGCCAATCTGTCACATTGTACACCTAAAAGGTGGGATGAACAGGTTTTCCTTTAGAATTTTTGTCCACTGAGTCCTGGGACACACTAGGTATTAAAAATGTTAGTTCCAAGGCCCAACCCTGAGTCCAGACACCTCGAGGCAGCTTGCTGCCTCACACGAGTGCCGAATTCATACACAGAACTACTGATTTCAGGAGCTATTCAAGTGTGCTGCAGTGTGCTAAGAAAGGTGGTGGGCCAAATTATGCCGTGAAAGGAAAGTGTATCTAAGTTTATGTAACTTTATATCTGAAAAATGCAACGTAAACAATTTGTATTTGTTTTCAATGATGCCGTAGGGTGCAGGTCTGTTGAAACGAAAGAGGTGCTGGCCCTGGTTATGCTTCCTTCACATCCAGAATTGGCTGTACATCTATTAAGGCGAAGTGGAATAAAATAAACAAGATTTGTGATTTTTTTTTTTTTTTTTTTTCTGTTGTAAAAGCCATAACTTGCACCAATTAAATATAAAGTTGTTAAATATGATGCAGAATTCATATTTCATTATTTTGTTTATATTTCATGTCATTTGATGTTATACATAGGTCATATGGTTAAAAACACATTAATATTGGATGGATATAATGTTTGCTGCTGTGTCAAAATCTTACATATTGTAGCTTTAATCTGTGAGCAGCATCAGGGACTTTAGCACAGTGAGACAGAACTCTTTAAATTTTCAGTAAATGTTTTTGAATTGGATTACAGCTCTTTTCCACAGGTGTGCATGCAGGTGTAAATGTGTTTGTCTATATGTGGCCCTGTGACAGACTGGTGGCCTGTCCAGGGTGTACCTCTCCTCACACCCTATGACTGCTGGGATAGGCTCCAGCACCCTGTGACCCTTAATTGGAGTAAGCGATTGAAGATGAGTGAGTGAGAATAAATGCTTATGTTTCTAAGCGATTGAAGATGAGTGAGTGAGAATAAATGCTTATGTTTCTATTTCCTCGTTTGTTCCTCGAGTGTTTGTTATATTCACTTACATCACTGTACACTGCAGTCTTTGTTCATCATGTTTTTATTGTCATAGTCATTTAACATTGTTTTTCAGCTGAGCAGCAAGGACATTTTAAAATGATGCCCATGTGAATTTTCTGGCTGTGTCTCTTTGGTATCGGAAACACCCAACTGGAACTAAAGCTGTATCTCAGGTGCAAGCTAGACAATTTTTCTCTCCTTGGCACCTCCATTCAGTGAGTGGAACAATGATTACAGACTTTTTTTGTCAGGATAAGCTGCCTGCTTAATTTTTCCAGTGTCAGAGATGAGCAGATTTATGAACAGTCTCCTCTAGACACAGCAGCTTGATTTTTGGTTATTGTATTTATTTAATTTACTTTTCATTGTATTTGTTTCAGCCTTTATTGTAATTGAGAGACTGTCTGAAATAGATTTTCAATTAACTGCAGATAAATGACAAACTCAAATTAGAAATACGCAAAACTATCCTTCCTGTATAATTTGCAGGCTTGGTGATGCTGCAGGCAGTTGGATCAGATATCAGTACATGAGAACATTTAGCTGAACATCTGCCTCTTGTTGCTGTAATTTGCTTCATGGCCATCTGTTAGGCACTGGCTGGGAGCACCTACAAAGATATATATCTTTTTTAATGTAAATCACTGGTACAACCAGTCGGAAATGGACTTATTGTGTATTGCTGGACCTCTATGTAATTCTGAACCTAATGAAATTCCATATAAACACTGGCGCTAAGATTGTTCTCATTGTTCTTAGTGAACTCCAGAGCTCCAGCCAATGCAGTGTATTACTGATGCTACAAGGCTCATTCTGCTCAAATAAAATGTACATATTTGACTATATATAGTCTTTGTTGAACAGATGTTTCATATGACCCATTTAACAATAATTCACATCATGTTAGTATTTGAGTCAGTGCAGTGTCAAGATCTGTTTGTGTTGTTCTGGGCCCTATTCTCCATATGTTGATTGCCATCCATCCATTGTCTATAAGGGTCACAGGGGGGCTGGAGCCTATCTCAGCGGTCATGAGGCGTGGTGCACCCTGGTCAGGATGCCAGTCTGTCGCAGGGCACATATAGACAGACAAACACATTCACACACCTACAGTCAATTTAATGTTTCCAGTTCACCTAACCTGCATGTTTTTGGATGTGGGATGAAGCCGTAACACCCGGGGGGAACCCACGCAAACATGGGGAGAACATGCAAACTCCACACAGAAACGCCTCTGGTGGGAAGCGATCACACAGCCTTCTCCTTTTGAGGCAGCAGTGCTAGCCAGTGAGCCACCATGCTGCCCTGTTGACGACCATGTTGGCTTTATTAAGTTATTGATGTTTTGGCATGATCCCAGATTTCTCGGTAATTTGAAGCAGTTGCTAGATTCAAAGTAAGTTAAGTCAGGTCAGCTGGACCTTGAAGATGTTTTGCTCTTCATCCAGAAAAACTTCATCAGTGTCAAGTTTCATGTTCAGTCCTGCACTGATGAAGCTTTTCTGGATGAAGAGCGAAACATCTTCAAACAATTCAACTCCAGTTGACCTTACTCAAACTACTAGGTTACCATGACCTGGAAGACACAAAGCAGAAAGTACAACCACATTACACCCATTTTGGCATCCCTTCACTGGCTTCCTGTCCCAGTGAGATCAGATTTTAAGGTTCTGCTACTAACCTATAAAATTATTCATGGACTGGCACCTCCCTACCTAGCTGACCTAATTAAACCTTACGTACCCGCCCGGGCTTTACGTTCTCAGGGTGCAGGACTACTTTGTGTCCCTAGGGTAAATAAGAAGTCTGCGGGTCACAGAGCTTTCTCTTATCATGCCCCTGTTCTGTGCAATGGTCTCCCTGGGTCAATAAAACAGTCAGATTCTGTGGAGATTTTCAAGTCCAGACTTAAGACGCACTTATTTTCCCTTTCATATGGCTAGCATACTGGTACAGTTTTGTTTTACGCTTTTTACTCTTTTAATTCATTTATTAGTAATTGAAGCGGGCTGCAGCCTCAACTTTCCTAAATTCTGGGTCTTTTAGTGAAGTTTAGGGCTAGTGGCCGGCGATCACCTTAGTATTTCTCTGTTTTTCTTGTTGTTTAATGCTGGTAAATTATACAGTATTTTTTGTCTTTCTGATGCCTGATTCTGTTTTTTCTCTCTGTTTAAGGTGCAGCAGAGATGGGAGTTGTGTTCGTGTTGGCGATCCTCCTGTCCTGTGCGCCAATAGCATTTCTTGTATATTCGTCCGTGAATTGTTCTGTGAATTGTTCTGTAATTTATGTTTGTAGCATGGCCCAAGCAGAGGGTCACCCCTTTGAGTCTGGTCTGCTTGAGGTTTCTTCCTCAGAGGGAGTTTTCCTTACCACTGTTGCTCTGGGGGTTGGTAAGGTTAGACCTTACCTGTGTGAAGCGCTTTGAGGCAACTCTGTTGTGATTTGGCGCTATATAAATGAAAATTAATTGAAATTGAAGACTGAAAACCTGTACAGGCAGTTGCTGGATTGGTTGTCACAGCAATATGTGTATAAGATCAGAGCTACTCAGGAGTTTGTTAATTCATTGAAGTCAGGATTAGATGACCAATTTAAATGGTGTCATTTCAGGTTTCACTGAGTACCACTAGACCTGAAAAAAATAGTATGGGAAACACTGGTATAACTATATACCCAACACATATTACAGTGATTAAATCTGAGCTGTATTTACAGAAATTAAACAAATGTAAGATGAATTCAAGTTAAAACGATTGTTCTGCATTGTACAATTGACGATGCGTGCACATTTGCCATTACGCTGTAAAGCCCTAATGTCTAAGTTGCTTCTTGGCAGATTGACAAAATTTTGCTATCTGTTTGTGTTAGTTTTTGTCTTGTTCAAATCCTTCTCTCATTCATTAAATGCTTTCCTTGTCAGCTGATGTCCAAAGGGTCCGTTTGTGCACGCGTAAAACATTGAGCAGCCATCATTTGGAGAGCTTCCCTGGTGGTTGCACATTTGTTTACTGTTTTGTTCAGTATTTGTTTGTAGCTTGTCAGTGAAGGCCCGGTAGACATTAGTGTTATTCGTGTCTTATCTGTTGCTGTTCTGTTTCCGTTTGGAAGCACTGCACACCTGCAATTCAGTGGTTGGCCACGCGTTCCATCAGAGCCCCAAATCCACCAGAGATCGATGGATTAGACAGTTTTTTCCAATGGATAAATTATTTCAATCCATTACTAATCAGTGTACCCAATCTGTCACATTGTACACCTAAAAGGTGAGATGAACGGGTTTTCCTTTAGAATTTTTGTCCACTGGGTCCTGGGACACACTAGGTATTAAAAATGTTAGTTCCAAGGCCCAGCCCTGAGTCCAGGCACCTCGAGACAGCTTTGCTGCCTCACACGAGTGCCGAATTCAGTACATAGAGCTACTGATTTCAGGAGCTATTCAAGTGTGCTGCAGTGTGCTAAGAAAGGTGGTGGACCAAATTATGCCGTGAAAGGAAAGTGTATCTAAGTTTATGTAACTTTATATCTGAAAAATGCAATGTAAACAATTTGTATTTGTTTTCAGTGATGCCATAGGGTGCAGTTCTGTTGAAACGAAAGAGTTGCTGGACCTGGTTAATCTTTCACATTCAGATTGGCTGTAAATCTATTAAGGTGAAGTGGAATAAAATAAACAATATTTGTGATGTTTTTTTCTGTTGTAACAGCCATAATTTGTGCCAATTTAATTTAAAGTTGTTAAATATGATGCAAAATTAATTTTTCATTATTTTGTCATTTGATGTTATACATAGGTCATATGGTTAAAAAACATTAATATTGGATGGATATAATGTTTGCTGCTGTGTCAAAATCTTACATACTATAGCTTTAATCTGTGAGCAGCATCAGGGACTTTAGCACAGTGAGACAGAACTCTAAATTTTCGGTAAATGTTTTTGAATTGGATTACAGCTCTTTATTCATGTTGAATGAATACTCTGCAACGCAGTGTGTCTTGCCACATCACCTTCAGTATTTTGTTTTTTTAATTTTTGTGCAAATTACAGCATGCCACAAAACGTCACTCATACAGATTTAAAAATCATCACAGGCATTGATACTATTTGGTGATCATCCCTTCTGTGAAATCTTACACCAATTCATATAAAATGTAACGTTAAAAATAAGTAATGTAACATGTTGGTGGCCTTGTCTTAAATGTGCATGCAGTCTTCTGGTGTCATATGGGGACAGTGATTCAGTACAAATGTAGATCGGTACACTTTGGCTTTTAAGTTCCTAATTTTGGAAGAAAAAGTAAAACCAGTTCCATTTATTCTTCCAGACTGTCTGGAATGGGGGATGCAGGCTTGTTCAGTATTGTACGTTGTTCACTCTAAGCGCCACTTACAGAGTCTGTGCTCACAGCCTGCCTGCTACTGACAACAGCAGGGACAGAAGCAGCGATTTGCGGCACCGACGAGAAACAAAAAAAGTGGGGAATGCGCGTCCCGGGGATGAAGCTTTCTGGGGACATTGTACATATTATATATTGCATCCAGCTTTGTTGATTTTGCATAAGGACGGCATAAGTGTAAATGGTGGGTGAAAATACCCACTACAGCAGGGGTAGGCAACCTGTTCCAGAAAGAGCCATGAGGGTGCAGGTTTTCTTTACAGCCACTGACTCCACCAGGTGATTTCACTGATTAACTGATTCCATCTGCTCAAAGTGATATTAATCAGTAAAATCACCTGGTGGAGTCAGTGGCTGCAAAGAAAACCTGCACCCTCATGGCTCTTTCTGGAACAGGTTGCCTACCCCTGCACTACAGTATAAAAGTGAGGGTTAGGATTAGGGTTACAGGGTACTTTTAGGTAAAAGTACCCTGTATAGTAAAATTGCTGTGTTGGTACTTGCTCTGGTTATTAAAGCGTACATGACATTATTAATGCAGAAGGTACACAACAATTGTAAAAGTGAAGAAGTAAAAAAGAATTCTCTTGCTTAAATATCTTTTTAGTTTTGTAGATTTTTCTGGCTGACTTAGAAGATTATTACTGATGCTTTTAATTTATAGGCCACCCTTCCTTTCTTGGTTTTGAAGCTTTTGTGGTATTTCCTTTACTGGGAATCATCTCCCTACACATTATGTTCAAACAGAAGCCTTTCTCCTATTGGGGTGATCATTTGGTGCACTCCTTGTCACCATTGTTTTAATGATGTAGTAGCTGATTAAGGATTCTGGCCTAGATTTATCAACCTTAGTCAATATCTGCATGTGTGTGCAGTTGAATGATTACTTTTAAGAAAAAAAAAATTGTAAATAGTCTCTCCGACAGTATTCTGACCCACTCACTGTGTTCTAATGTTTTTTTTTTGTTCTGTATGTTTGTTTCTGTGTCACAGATCCAACTCTTTCACCTGTTATTCTTCGCTGGTGGTATGCTGTGACGAAAGACTCCGCTCTGCTGTTCTTCAACACTGCTGAGAGACTTGTCCTTGACATCCGAATGCTGTGTCTCAGTCAACATGCCAGACAGCTTTTGTGAGTTATGATGACGGCTGGTTCATTGACTCAGGAAAGAGCCTCTTCCTCTTGCTACTAGTGATCAAATCACATCATGTAATGAAGAAGGGTTGTTAGGAGTCTGCTCTTCAAGGAGTCTGCCAGCGGGGGATGAGTATTTTGAGCCCTGTGACCGATAACAAATCAGACCTTGTGGGAGCTGTGGGAGGCCCAGAGGAATACTCCAGAAGCATGCAGTCAGAGGAGTTATTCAGCAGAAAACTCAAAGCTCTGAATGGTAGTATAGGGCCACCACCCTCCAACATGCAGGGTAAACCAGAAGGCACAGGCAAAACAAATGGTACTCCAGCAATGCCCAAAATGGGAGTCAGGGCCAGGGTGTCAGAATGGCCCCCACGAAAAGATGGATGGGATGGACGACCTTCTCCTAACTATCAGAGTGTGATACCAGTTTTTCAGAATGGTCAGCAAGACCATACTATGGAAATACTGGAGCAAGATGAAGCAGTACCTGTGGATGTAGATTACTCTGACAATAAGTATGTACTGAGTGACCTCCTCAGCCACTCGCCACTGAAGGGCCTCCATCCTATTCGTCAACGCAGCAACAGTGATGTCACCATAAGCGACATAGACTCTGAGGATATAATGGACCAGAATGCTGTCAATCCTAACACAGGGGCGTCACTGCATCGTGAATATGGTAGCACATCCTCTATTGACCGCCAGGGTCTGAGTGGCGATGGATTCTTCACCATGTTTAGGGGCTACCGCGTAGATACCATGGCCCATCGTAGTGTACCCCCACTGGGTTTCCCTGAACTGTTACGGTGTGACACTGCCCTCTCACCCAGCCTGCAGACAGCAGCCCAGATAGCCAGGGGTGAGATAGTCCACATTCCTGGCTATGACTACATAGACAGCTCCATCCTCTACAGCCGAGAGAGGGAGAAGTCTTTTATGAGGCGTCTCAAGTCAGAGTCATCTGAAACATCACTGTTCAGGAAACTGCGGACCATAAAAAGTGAGAGTGATGCTTTGCAGCTTGCTATGGAGGATGACCGACGACCTCTTAGCTTCCAGAAATGTTTTGCCCACTACGATGTCCAGAGTGTCCTTTTCAACATTAGCGAGGCTGTAGCAAGCAGGGCTAATCTGAGCCAGAGAAAGAACACAACTACTGGTGCATCAGCTGCCTCTGCTGGCGTTATTGCTGGGACTGGAAACAGTGGACCATCTGTAGGTAGAGCAGGACTGGGACCTGGACCAGGGGTAGACAGTGGAGCAGGTGGATGTAGCAGTGGGATCACCCCTATGTTTGAGTCTCCACTAGGCAGCAGGGAAGACTTAAACCCTAAGGAAAACTTAGATGCTGATGAAGGAGATGGGAAGAGCAACAATTTAGTTCTGAGCTGTCCGCACTTTCGAAATGAGATTGGTGGTGAGGGCGAAAGAAAGATCTCCCTCTCCAGAGCCAACAGCACCAACTATAGTGGTATGTCAGAGAGCTGCTCTTTCGAATCATCTCTGAGCTCCCACTGTACCAATGCAGGAGTATCTGTACTCGAGGTGCCAAGAGAAAGCCAACCAATCCACAGGGAAAAGGTCAAACGTTACATCATTGAACATATTGACCTTGGCGCATACTATTACCACAAGTATTTCTATGGGAAAGGTAAGAAATATTTTATGAAATGTATCTAATTTATGTTGCATTTTTACATTTACACAGACTATGAAGTGTTTATACAAGAAGGTATGAAGGACACAATGTCTCCAGGGGTAAGTACAGAGTCCCATCCCCCAAACAAATAAAAATAACATGTTGCAGTTTTCCCAAATGGGATAGAGAATTCTCTTATTGCCCAATATCTTGACAGTCCCATTATCTTTGTAGGTCTGTGTAGATAAAGAAAGGACCAAGACAATAGCAGGCTTAGTTTGAGCTTGAGGGTGTGTGTTTAACTTCCTTGGAAGAGGAGCGGTCATGTTCTCCCTGTGATATTACCCTGACCTTATTGGGAAATCTGTGATTAGTCATGTGAGAAGATGAAGGTGAGCTAGAGGTTTTTGCAGCTGTTCCCAAAGGAGGCCCAAGGGCTGTGATGACCATTCTCATAAAACTTTTGGGTCAGCAAAATCACACCAAGGTCACAGCTTTCCTCATTAAAATGTCTGTGTGGCTGACTCTGGAAATCCCATGCTGACCTCGGCCCATCATTGCATTGTAGATATCAGTTTTTCCCCACTGTCTGCGTGTCTCTGTTCACTGCTCCCAGCATATTGAATTACTCATTCTTAAGCTTCCTCAACCAGAAAACAGCTGTTTCACCTTTCACACCGAGAGATTCCTGGCTGTCTTCAAACTGTGTATTAAAATGTCAGTACAATTTTGTTAGTGTGTCACCTTGCACAAGGCTTGTTGTCTTTCCTCGTGAGGTTAATGAAACGGTTAAACATTCACTGTGCTAAAGTAGCATAGTAACTGAAAATCAGTAAGTATATGAACACTGACACAATTTGTGGAATTTTGCCTCTGCTCACTGCCACAATGGGTGTGAAATACAACAATAAAGATGTGCTTGCACTCTTTCCGCTTTAAGTCAAGGGCTTTAGCAAAATATGGTATTAACCATAGAGAAATTACAGACATTTATAGACACTGTCTGCATTTTCTGACACCATTAGTAATTGGACAAACAAAGTGATAAATATAGAGTGCATCCGGAAAGTATTCACAGTGCTTTACTTTTTCCACATTTTATGTTACAGCCTTATTCCAAAATGGTGTAAATTCATTTTTCCCTCAAAATTCTACTCACACTGCCCCGTAATGACAGCATGAAAATGTTTTTTTTGTTGTTGTTGTTGTTTTTTGTTTGCAAATTTATATAAAAAAACAAAACAATAAACTAAGAAACCACATGCACATAAGTATTCACATCATTTGCTTATTAATTTTGATGATGCACCTTTGGCAGCAATTACAGCCTCAAGTCTTCTTGAATATGATGACACAAAGCTTGGTGCACCTATCTTTGGGCAGTTTTGCCCATTCCTCTTTGCAGCACTTCTCAGTCTCCATCAGGTTGGATGGGAGCGTCGGTGCACAGCCATTTTCAGATCTCTATAGAGATGTTCAATCTGATTCAGGTCTGGGCTCTGGCTGGACCACTCAGAGTCATTCACGGAGTTGTTCTGAAGCCACTCCTTTGATATCTTGGCTGTGTGCTTAGGGTCATTGTCCTGCTGAAAGATGCACCGTCGCCCCATTCTGAATTCGAGCGCTCTGGAGCAGGTTTTCATCCAGGATGTCTCTGTACATTGCTGCATTCATCTTTTCCTCCATCCTGACGAGTCTCCCAGTTCCTGCCACTGAAAAACATCCCCACAGCATGATGCTGCCACCACCATGCTTCACTGTAGGGATGGTGCCTGGTTTCCTTCAAACATAATGCCTGGCATTCAGGATAAAGTTTTCAATCTTTGTCTCATCAAACCAGAGACTTTTGTTTCTCATGAGCTGAGAGTCCATCAGGTGCCTTTTGGAAAACTCAAGGTGGGCTGCCATGTGCCTTTTACTAAGTAGCTGCTTCCGTCTGGCCACTCCACCATACAGACCTGACGAGCAGTCAGCTCTAGAAAGAGCCCTAGTGGTTCCGAACTTCTTCCATTTACAGATAATGGAGGTCACTGTGCTCATTGTGACCTTCAAAGCAGCAGAAATGTTTCTGTACCCTTCCTCAGATTTGTGCCTTGAGACAATCCTGTCTCAGAGGTCTACAGACAATTCCTTTGACTTCATTCTTGGTTTGTGCGCTGACATGCACTGTCAACTGTGGAACCTTATTTGTAGACAGGTGTGTCGTCTTTCCAAATCATGTCCACTCAACTCAGTTTACTCCAGGTGGACTCCAGGAAAGCTGTAGAAACATCTCAAGGGTGATCAGTGGAAACAGGATGTACCCAAGCTCAATTTTGAGCTTCTTGGCAAAAGCTGTGAATACTTACGTACATGTGGTTTCTTAGTGAGAGAGTGTGTGTGTGTGTGTGTGTGTGTTTTAATAAATTTGCAAAAATCTAAAAAACTTTTTTCACATTGTCATTATGGGGGATTGTGTGTAGAATTTTGAGGAAAAATGAATTTACTCCATTTTGGAATAAGGCTGTAACATAACAAAATGTGGAAAAAGGGAAGCGCTGTGAATACTTTCTGGACGCACTGTACAGATTAAATAATCACTTTTAGAGCCACATTTCTTTAGAGAAGTCAGCGGATGGATGCATGAACATTTACAAATGACTGAATATGTCTTGGACTTTATTTATATCAGTCATTAAGACATACAGACAAAATTGTGCAATTTCCGACGGTACATGAATGCAGCGTTAGCGGCAGCAGCAGTTGCTGCATGCGCTTATTATTTTTTTTATTAAATATAACAATATGAGTGTAGGAACGTACATTTGGCAACAGGTAGATAATTCAAATGATTATATAAGAGCTGTTCTGGAAGGCAGAATTCATGTTGCGGATAAGCTGCAGCTGGTTGAAATAACCGCACATGTGACTCACTGCATGGCGTTCACATGCACTGATCAGTTTACTGCTCTGATATATTCAATCATCTTTACACTTATATGGCTTAGAACATAATACAGTGATACAGCAGTGATCACGGCACACCAGAGATTATTATTATTAATATTTTTTTTTTATTGGAGCAAGATGGAGCGGGCGATGTGTCGTCAGACAGTGTGGATTCTGATGATGAAGGAAATGATCCCTCTTTTGTTCTGGACGAGGAACCAGAGCAGGTGGGTCCACCGGCATGCGCACAGATCTCCACAGCTTCTGTTTGCAGTTTCTCCAGGACTCAGACGCTGTGAGCTCCATCCCAGTGCCGAGTTCTGGAACTCAGAGATGCAGACACACACTGCTCTAGCTGTGGCTCCAGGTGCGTTTCATTTAAAGCATCAAGATCATTAGCTTCGGTTTTGTTAAGTTCTTCTTTCATCCCTTTTGCGCTCTTGTTTCGCTGGCTATTCGGTGACAAAGCTCTTTCGTCCTCCTTTTCTCAATGAATTGTGACTTTTCTTAAACTTTTTCCCTTTGTTCACGAATCGTCGTGTGCCATGTGACTGGGACATAAGTAGGATAACTTGCACAATCAGGGACTGACTAAATACTTTTTTTACCCCACTGTATGGGGTCTATTCGACTCACAAAATATTATTTTGTGAGTTGAATAGCTGGCTCCGTTCACTGCAGAGGAGCAGCATCTCGATGTTGAGGTCCTCACAGAAATTCAGATTTATCACCCTGTCCGAGTCTTTTATCTGCCATACAAATGTGTCATCACCTCTGCTTCACAACATGTGCAGAAAAAACATCCAGGCCTACTGGGGCACATACGAAAGAGTGTCACCACTTTAGGGCAAGCTTTTATCAACTTAAGATGAACACTGATGCTATTGATTGACCAAAGTCCTCCTGCCCTGAGCAACAGGAGCATTTCTCCCCATGCTGCTCTAATGGATACAGTGTACCATTAACACACTCGAGTCGAGTCGCATGTGGGTTATGCTTTCGTGAGCAGCGGTGTGTATTGATACATCTCTGGCCTCTTTCGGTTAAATTGACCATGGGTTTTGGCGTCCTTAAAGTATATAAAAACATAAAAAGTAGAACGCCACTAAATAAAAAATAAAGCTAGGTGGTGGTGGTGGTGCTGCTGGAACATCATCTTTTGTGGCTGTAGAGCTCTATACAGGGAATGCATTGTCTGCCACGCAGGACACACTGATAAGTGTTTGTGGTGGTTGTGCCCTCTTGCTGAGCTGCAAAGTGTTCAGAGCGCATGCGCCGCATCTAGCCTCATAAGCCATGATGTGTTCATGCACGTTGGCTCTCCATTTGGCCCGGTCATCAGTCAGCTTCTCCCAGGAGTCAGTGTCGATCTTCATACCTGCTAGGTCTCTTTTGACCACGTCTGTGAAACGCAGATGGCGACGGCCAATTGGGCACTTGCCCTGAGCGAGATCCCCCTACAGGATGTCTGTACAGGATGAATGTGGCCTAGCCAACTCAGTCTTTGAAATTCATTTAAACTGTATTGCACCTTTGCAGCCTCATTTGGAAGTTTTTGCTATTCAGTTTATTTACCTTTTGAGGTTGGTAGCAGAGGTGGGACGAAGTCACTGTCAGTCTGCAAGTCCCATCAAGTCTCAAGTCAGCTTGCAAACAATTGGTGGTCATTATGACTTGAGACTTGACTTGAGACTTGCTGATTCATGACTTGAGAGTGGCTTGATGTTGATTTCTTTCCACCTCAGCTTGGTAGCATTTTTGAAGTGGGACATGACAGGCAGTGGGTGCCTTTGGCATGTCATAAAACAGTTTGACAAAAAGCTTTCTTCCACAGTCACCTTCATCAGTCCACTCAGCTTTAGAAGCCTTAATATGTAGAGATAACACTCTATCCACCATTTGACCTCATGCCTCACACAGCAGTTCAATGCCATATCTAAGCCATGCTTTCTCTAGATAGTTAACCCCAATTTGGCATCTCATGGTGCAAGTAACAGTGTTGCTGATGTCACAGTGGCAGATCCTGTGTACCGTATTAATATTGCATGCTCTCCGTAGTGTAGATGCAGAAATGCCGCTGTGAATGTCAGTACTTTGAGTGCCCTCTGAGGTTTTTCTTTTGTTGTCTGTGAAATCTTGGCCTTTCTCCATGGATTTAGGCTGGATTAAGGAGTGTTTGCTCAGTGTACCTGTGTATGTGTGCACACAGCTTTGCTCCTAACCATCTACATCACAACCTCCAAGACACCTGCACACATTGATTTAAGCCAACACTTTTAAGATCCAGTTTGATTTATAAGTTACATATATATAGTTTTGTTTCCATTTGTACCTTGGGGGGACAAATAGGAACAGTGGGTAGGAAAAAGACTTTATTTTATTTTTTTATACAACGGACATATGTCAACTACCTGATAAGTTTTTGTTGTTTTTTTTTTATTGAAAATTTTTAACTCACCCCCAACCCCTACCCATCAACCACCAACGCTGTTTCCTTAAAACTTTAAATGTTTCTAAAGCATATATGCATCTGTTTGTTTTTTTTTTTTATTTTGGCCAATATGGTGCATACATTTGACATGAGTACTTGTACCATTCTGACTTAGGGTACATGATTGCATTTTTGGACATTATTCACAATTTTCTGCATCCTATTCAGTCATAATAAAATAGCTCAGACTCTGAGATACATTTTAGTGGTGATACTGGAGCTTCGAAGTGCAAGAGAATTTGATGTTTATTACACCCCTCAATTCAAGACACTTGAACAAAACAAGCAATTTGTGAATTTTGCAGTAGTTGTACTACTAATTTGTTTGTCTTCAGGATGTTTGCAGATCAGTACTCACAAGGTATTGTGAGTGCTCACAAGGCACTCACATGGTATTGTTTACCGTTTATAGTCTGTGTACTACATAGCCAGCAGTATATCAGGTTAAATAAATTAAATCAGCAGAAAAGTACTACCTTGGCTTGGCTTGAATATTACAGAAAAAAGAAGCTTATTACCTAAAAATTCAATACTAAGCAAACCGACTGCCTGTATGTTAGCGTTTGACATTTTCGGTGAAAAATTTATTCATTGCTCTTGATAACAGTGCTTAAAGGGCATATCACACCAAAATCATAATTTAGATTTAGGCTGTTAGTGACCATCCGATGATCCACCAGGATTACTTTGTGCACTTCTGTGACAGGTTTCAAAGTATACAGCTTTCGCAACAAACAGCTACAGAGACGTCCAAAAACAAAGTACTTGTGAGTACTCAGGTGTTTCCAACAAGTGACATCGCTACTAGAAGCGTCCCAGTGTGCGCTTCATTGGAATGTAATTGCTAACATTAAGAACAGAGGCACAGATTAATTCCAAAGTTGACATAACTGTGTTGTGCTATGATGACTTGTTTTTAAGTGATAACTGTTCATTTTGATGTAGTCACGGTAAAAGCTGCGAATCCAAGAAGGTTGATGGGCACCTGAGGCCATAAACGCAGCCTGTCAGTAACCATCTCTGCTCCAGGATCAGTTTTGTACACGATTAATTATGAGTGTTGTCATCAATAAAATCTAAAAAAAATACATCTGCTGCCGGGGGGAAACGAGTGTCTTGTCAGCTGCACAGCGTGCGCGCACGCACACACACATACACACACACACACACACACACACACACACACACACACACACACACACACACACACACACACACACACACACACACACACACACACACACACACACACACACACACACACACACACACAGTGAGCTTCGCAGCACATATACACACATTCCAGCTCCAAATTTACACTCTCTCAAAGTAAAAAAAAAAAAAAACAGAAAAGAAAAGAAATCTAGCCACAAAACACAAAAAGAGTAAAATCCTGAACATGCAAGGCTCATCGTGGTGTTATGGATTAATTTCCAAATGTAAGCCGCCAGTCGAGCTCGCACGTGAAATTGGCGGCTGCAGCTCTACCTCTCTCCTGATTGTGGCACGTAAAATAACATCCATGAACTTCTGGAAATTATGTTTTCTGACTTTTTCCAATGTAACAAGTCCATCTCTGTGTCCAGGCAATGTGTCAGATGTCCCATGTTCATGTCCACAGCTTCAGTAAACCAGCATCCACACAAAACAGTGTGTCTCCACACTTTAGGCTCCAAAATCCGACACTGAAAAAATTAAGAGTTTTAGGGTGAAGCGTGTCGTCTCCTGTCTGTAAATCCGAGCCATCACTTTTGAACAGCAGCTCAGAAGCTTCGTTTTCAGATGGAGCAGGTGCGTTTTCCCTCTGTCTGTCAGTCATTGGGATGTTTCTTTTTCCCAATAAGGACGTCACACACTGAAAAATGCAGACAATTGCTGAGCGAGTTTTGTTTTCCGGAAATGCACCTGCTAACACTCAGAGTGAGAGGAATAAAATACATCAGAGATCACTAATTATTAGCACATGTGTGCAGAGAGATCAATCAACAATCATGATACCCATGTCTTACTAACTGGGATGTTGAAAAATGTGAGACTTGTCCTTTAAGGAAAGGTCAGGAAATTTCCAAAGACATTAAAAGCCTTTATAAGGGGACTGTCCACAGGAAATTGCATAGAATTATGGCACATATTTAAGGAAATCCTTTACAGGCTAGACTGTTGGTCAAGAGGAAGCCCTGACCTGAAAGGTGATGAATCATGATCTGGTTTATATTGTCACTGGGTGGCTTTGTGTGTCGTCACTGGCATATTATGTAAATGGTAAATTGACAGCATATATATATAGTGCTTTCATGGTCAAAGCGCTTTACATTGGTGCCTCACATTCAACCATTCACACATTCAACCATCCACACATTCACCTATCCACACACACACACACACACACACACACACACACACACACACACACACTAACACACCGATGTCAGGGTGTGCTGCCATGCAAGGTGCTCACTGCACACCGAGATTAAGGACCTTGCCCATGAGCCCCAAGTGATTTTTTTGGTCTGACAAGGATTTAAACCGAGGACCCTCGTCACAAGCCCACCTTTAACCACTTGACCGTCACCTCCCCATATTACCAAAGTGTCTGAGGTTGTTCACTGTTATTTGCATAAAATTGCAGTGGCGATACATCTCCTTAGTATCGTGAATCCTGAAATTCTGATCCACACTGTTTATTCTAGAATGAAGTATTGTAATGTTTATTTTACCCTCATAAGAGTTTGAGATGATTCACAATACAGCTGCTTGAATTTTGATTAAAATTTCTCTTATCACACCTGTTTTGTATTCCTTTCACTAACTTCCTATGAATTTAAGAGTAGATTTTAGCATTGTGTTGCTGACATGTAAGGCTCTAAATCAGGGTGGGCACTTAGTGTTCCCAAGGGGCAGCATGAGTAACAAAAAATATTGTGGTGGGCCGGTGTCGCAGACTGAACGGTCCCCCCTAAAAATTGGTCCACCCTGCCTTCACTGCGCATGCGTCATTAGCCGCGGTTCACGGATTATCACTTCGTTTCTGCTTCAAACTGCACTCCAGTCGTCACCTATCTCAGCGACAGATATCTGAAGCTTTTGTACAACAATCATTTCCACATAAATTCAGTATTATTTTATCATAGATGAAGGAAGTGATCAGAGTGCCGCAGCTACACAAGCTGCTAGCTGATGCATTCACAGTGTGTCGGTCATTTCAAAGCGTCACAGAGTATTGCCTCGTTTCTGCTTAAAACAGCCTCGTTTCTACTTAAAACTGACTTTAGAATGATTTAAGAGGTTTTACCTTGTCATGTGGTGGTTAATAATCACATTAATCCATTTGATCGCTTTCGATGAAGAGACTCTGTCACAGACGAGCGGCTGAGCTCCGAATTGACGTACGCGCATTGGAGACAGGGTGGACCAATTTTTTGGGGCGGACCATTTGGTCTGTAACACTGGGCCAATATACTGAACTCAGTTCTGTTCCATATTAATTTTACCTCTATAAAAAGCAGTAAATTGTATTGTTTTGACAAGTTGTGACTATGATTAAACTATAAAAAAGTGAATTAGGCTTAGTAAACACAGCGTGCAGCTGGTCTGCTCTGTGTCATCCTGATCCTGTCAGATCTCAGAAGCTAAGCAGAGTAGCATCTGGTTAGTACTTGGATGGGAAACCTCTTTGGAACATCAGCGGTTGTGTGTTTCTCCAGGTGAAACTGGAGTTGTATCAGGAAGGGCATCCGGCGTTAAAACTTGTGCCAATTACCAATGCGGATCTGGTTGTATCCGCTGTGGCAACCCCGAACAAAAACCAGGAGCAGCCGAATGAACAACAAGGCTTAGTAAACACAGCAACATTATATCAAAATTCCCCAAAACAATAGTGAACAAGCCTTTTTTTTTCCAAAAACCAGCATTCATTCAACTTCATACAAAATGTTATTTCCACTCTGCTTTTAGCCTAACCACCTCATTTGCCATTTTTTCAGTCCTTTTTTTTTTCATATTATTTTTTTTGCAGCCAAATCATAAGCTGTTCATCAGCTATCTTTTTATAGAAACCCTTTTGCGATTGCATCCTAGGGTCTAACATCAAACAAGGTGGAGACAGTTGAGAAAAAATTGTTCTCCCGCTGAACAAGATTAGATTTCACTCACTAACCATTGCTGCTCTTTTCTAGTGCAGAATCATAATATTGAAAGACTTTAACCTATACATTATTTAAATACTTTAGGATAAACACATTTTAAGGGGACAGCTTTTCTACAGCTTTTAATTCATTCAGTGCCAATTAAAATCTATTACGCTAATTAAAAGACTGCAAGACTTTTTTCTGCTTTAAGTGCTGTTTTGTTAAACATGCAGCCATTAAACATAAATGTTGTTCAGTATGTGTTGGCTTTCAGGTTCCCAGATTCTGCAGGTTGGTGTCCACTCTGTGTGGCCTTTACAGATCTGTTATCAAACACACAGCAGGCTGATCCCATCCCCTTCCTCCTCCTGCAGGGGGACACACTGATGGCAGCTAGACGAAAAACAAAACAGTGACATTATTCTGAAAATCGGTTTTTGAATGTTTTGAACATGGCACGCATGTATCCCTGGGATGCTGTAAATTTTATATCTTGCGTCCGGCCTTGATTTTGTGTCAGGGCAGCGTGTTTATCTTTGGGCACCTTTTGGCAGCCCAGTTGACGGAAATCCATCGTAGCGATGGATAACTTTAATCCCTGAAACAGTAAAGTCGTACACACGCACACACGTACGTACCTAAGTAAACTAAGAATAAAGGGAGTCTTCAAAATAAAAGCAACACCTTTTTATTTCATGCATGATCTGTGAACATATTCACGTTTAATATATAATTTCTAAATAACTCACATGGGCCAGTCAGAGACAGTCACAGGGTCAAATGTGACTGTACAATGTCAAGGTCTGCTCTAAATGGTCGTGCGTCCACCTGTCTTTCAGAAGCTGTAAAGTCTGATGTGCTTTCTAGTACTATGTGCTCTCTGGATGTGGTTTTTGTATACCTTTTGTTAGGGAGATCTCAGAGAGCCTTTGCTTATCATGCACCAAATAGTTTGCCAGCAGATATTAGAAGGTCCACGGCCATTGAACCATTTAAAATTGTTCCTACTTTAAATTATTATTATTATTGTTGTTATTATTACTACTCACTACTGCAACAAGTACACTTTGATCACAGGGTGCTGGTCTGCTGTATCCCCAGGTTTTGCAAGAAAACAGCAGGTGGTTGAGCTTTTTCTTATCGTGCGCTATTCTTGTGGAATAGTCTACCAGTTGAAATTAGGCAGTCGAGATTGATTGAGTTGTTTAAGAAGAGAGTCAAGACTCACATGTTCTCAACTGCCTATACTTACTAAGGGTGTGTTAGCTCATGTTTTAGTGTTTTATTTAAACATTTCTTACTATTCATTGCTTCTATCCTTTTTTATTGTTTTGTTTTCATTACTCCTCGTTTTGATAAGCACTCTGTTTTGAAATTATGAAAGCACTGTACGAATAAAAAAAACCTAAAGAAAAAATATTTAGAAGGTGAAAACCTCCTAAATATATTCATGAGTAAATGTAAACAAGTGTGTTGCAGCTTCTCACTTTTAAAAACATTTTTTTAATCCAAATGAATTCAAAATGTGTCTGTGTTGTCAGAAGCAACTTGAGTGTTGGGTATTTGGGCCAATGGTGGGTCAAAGTTGGTGGAGCTGTGCAGTGCTCTTTAACTTTTTAAATCCTTGTTCAGTCACTGTAGACCTGCTGTGTTCTCATCAAGGACCTCGTTTTGAGTAGACTCCTGCTGCTTTCTGTAATCAAGAGCTCAAACCTCTGTCATAGTCAAGCCAATAATATAAAATGATAGCTCAGAAAGCAATGCCAAAAATTGATGACCAAAACGTGAACAAGGTGATAGTTTTTTTTATGTTATTTTGTTTTGTATATTGCTAATGCATTTATTACCCTCTGCATCAGTGAAGCAGTGAAAGCAAGGTATTGTTTTCACTGGTGTGTATGTGTGTTTGTGTGTACAAGATAACAAAAACAGCTGGATGTATTTCCTTTAAGCATGGTGGGAATGTTACTTTGATAGATATCTAGAGGTGATTAAATTTGGAGTAGTCTGGTCAAATGTCATGGAAAACATAGTCCAAAAAATATCTCAACAACCAAAAAGTTTAGATGGATGATCTAAAGGATGTATTGATCAGCAAAATATTTGTGATGAGCATGCAGGATATGAATCAGCCCACGAATGCCTTACAATTAAATTGAAGTATTTTTTTTTCTTAAAATATACTTTTAAACAGATGTCACATTTTGTCACATTTTGTTTTTGAACCTGATACCATTGTAATGCTCAGTCTTTGTTTCTGGCTTTTCTTTTTCCACCGTCAGAGCATCAAAACTATTTTGGGGTAGATGACAATCTGGGTCCTGTGGCAGTCAGCATTCGCAGGGAGAAGCTGGAAGATGGGAAGGAGAAAGAAGGAATGCAGTACAACTATCGCGTCACCTTCAGAACCAGTCAGGTAACTATAACAATGCTCACTCAAGAACAGCATTCTCAAAAGACTAGAATGGAATAAAAACCCTTTATCATCACAAATATTTATCTACCAGCCACATAATAAGCTTTTAACAAGGTCATCACTGTCTTATTTCTTGTATATTTAGTTCACTTTGTTGTGACGACTTATTGGCGTCACTTAGGTCGAATCTTCATCAGGCAGTGAAAGATTCAAAAGTGCTTCACCAGCCATTAAAACAAGAGGAATCTTGCAGCTTCCAAAATTTACACATAAAGTTAGGAAATCTGTTCCAGTTCTGACTTAACATAGCATAGTGGTAACTGCATGCCCCCCAAAACCACAGAGTTATTCAGGTTCATTTGATGTGTAAGGCAGTGACATATTACCAAGATCCAGTGCCATCCATAGTTTGCAGAGCCACTCCCATGAGAAAACAGGGTATCTGGGTCATGGTCACACTGCAAGCAGCGCTCAGTCAGTGAACTCCCCAACCGCTGGCATGTCTGTTTGCATGTAGACACATAGTTTAGCATTGCCGCTCTTTGTTTCCTGTCTCTCTCAACACTTGCTCTTCCTCACTGCATCTCTTAAGTAATTAGCTACTCAGAATGGCTTTTTGTCACATGGCCAGCACTTGATGGCATCTTTGTCTGCAGGTATTGCAGTGGGAAATGGGATTTATTGTTGTAAATGTGTGTAATTCTCTAAACAACAGCACTGGTATAAACAGTGGGTGTTGAGCCTGTTTGGTTCAGCAATAAAGGCACATTAATGTACTTAACAGATGAATACCACTTAACATTTCGTCACATCCACTTTATCTTAATGATTTTGAATGTTACTTGCCAGTGGTACACAGTAGAGCTCTTTATGTCGAAAAAAAAATCTGCCATAACATAAAAGACTGGCTCACTCAGTAGCAGGAATCTCTGAGTGGTTCATACTCTGGAGAATATGGAGCAAAGCCAAAACAATGAGCTCTGCATTAATTTACGTAGCTTCATTTGTCAATTCAAATGTGCTCAGGCATGTGCACAAAAAGAGAGCGAGATGCCATGCATATTGTATTTGCTTGATTAAACGTCTGGCTTTGAATAGGGGCCTGCCTCTTTCAATGGCTGGGTCAGAACTTTGTCTGAAAAAATTAACACCTGCCATAATTAGCGCCTGGCCTGATTTATGCAACTACAACTCTATAACTCCGTGGCCACGCAGTTTCATCAACATGGGTGTGACCCTTCCAACATTCTCAGACGTGTTGGTGGGTGTCGTAATGCAGTTTACCGCCAGAATAGTCGGGGGCGCGATGTGGAGCACAAGGCCTGACATTCTTTCCGCCTGCACCGCCACTATTTCCGGTATATACACAGTTTATGGGTTTTTTTTTTGTTGTTGTTGTTTTGTTTTTTCTCCTATTTTTCTGGACCAATTTGGCCCTCAATGGGCTCCACTTCTTTATACAATCAACCTCCAAACCAACGTTACGTGCAATTTCCCTCCATGAATTGCGGGTCATTTGAACGTCTTTGTACATCCCCGATTCCAATGAAGCTGGGATGTTGTGTAAAATGTAAATAAAAACAGAATACAATGATTTGCAAATCCTCTTCAAACTATAGTCAACTGAATATGAGGTCTGTTAAAAAGTATCAAACCTTTTTATTTTTAGCAAAAACCTGATGGATTTGAATCACGTGTGCTTGCATGAGCAAACCTCGAACCTTCGTGCACATGCATGAACTTTTTCACGCCTGTCGATTGCGTCATTTCCTGGTAAGCAGCCTTTGTGTGAGGACATGTGCTGTATTCTTGGTGGATTTTCATTTCAAGGAAAAAGATGGAACGACTGGAGCATCAAATTTTGCCAGAAACTGGGCGACAGCCAGGTGGAAACCATTCGGATGATTCAGACGGCTTTCAGTGACGATCCTGTGGGCATCACACAGATTAAGGAGTGGTACAACCGGTTTAAAGACGTCCGCACAACAGTGGAGAGCAAACCGCGCTCTGGTCGGCCATCAACATGCTGTTATGACCAGATCATTTCCAAAGAGAACGCTGTGGTGATGCGGGGCCGTCGTGTGACTGTCCGAGAAATTGCGGAAGAGGTGGACATCAGCACTTTTTCGGTGCATTCCACTGTAGAAGACAGAATATTTGGCCATGAAAAGAGTGGCTGTGAAATTCATGCTGCTTCTGACGGCGGAGCAAAAGCACCTTCATGTTGAAGTCTCACAGGACATGCTGTGACATGCCCACCTCTTCCACAATTTCTCGGATAGTCACACGACTGAAAAGTCACCGAAAGCCATCTGAATCATCCGAATGGTTTCCACCTGGCTGTCGCCCAGTTTCTGGCAAAATTTGATGCTCCAGTCGTTCCGTCTTTTTCCTTGAAATGAAAATCCGCCGAGCGCGCTGCACAATCCTCACACAAAGGCTGCTTACCAGAAAATGATGCAATCGACAGGCGTGAAAAAGTTCACACATGCGCATGAAGGTTCAAGGTTTGCTCATGCAAGCACACGTGATTCAAATCCATCAGGTTTTTGCAAAAAAAATAAAAAGGTCCGATACTTTTCTAACAGACCTTGTATACCACAAAGACAAGATATTTAATGTTCAAACTGATAAACTTTATTGTTTTTGTTCAAATATTTGCTCATTTTGAAATGAATGCCTGCAACACGTTTCAAAAAAGCTGTGACAGTGGTATGTTTACCACTGTGTTACATCACCTTTTCTTCTAACAACACTCAATAAGCTTTTGGGAACTGAGGACACTAATTGTTGAAGTTTTGTAGGTGGAATTCTTTCCTGTTCTTGCTTGATGTACGACTTCAGTTGTTCAACAGTCCGGGGTCTCCGTTGTCGTATTTTGCGCTTCATAATGCACACGCATTTTCAGTGGGCGATAGGTCTGGACTGCAGGTAGGCCGGTCTAGTACCTGCACACTTTTACTTCAAAGCCACGCTGTTGTAACACGTACTGAATGTGGCTTGGCGTTGTCTTGCTGAAATAAGCAGGGACATCCCTGAAAAACACGTTGCTTGGATGGCAGCATGTGTTGCTCCAAAACCTGGATGTACCTTTCAGCATCGATGGTGCCATCACAGATGTGTAAGTTACCCATGCCATGGGCATTAACACACCCCCATACCATCACAGATGCTGGCTTTTGAACTTTACACTGGTAACAATCTGGATGGTCTTTTTCCTCTTTTGTCCAGTGTACACAATGTCCATGATTTCCAAAAACAACTTGAAATGTGAACTCATCAGACCACAGCACACTTTTCCACTTTGCGTCTGTCTATTTCAAATGAGCTCGGGCCCAGAGAAGGCGGCTGCGTTTCTGGATGTTGCTGATGTATGGCTTGCGCTTTGCATGTTAGAGTTTGAACTTGCACTTGTAGATGTAGCGACGAACTGTGTTAACTGACAATGGTTTTCTGAAGTGTTCCTGAGCCCATGCGGTAAGATCCTTTACATAATGATGTCGGTTTTTAATGCAGTGCCACCTAAGGGATCGAAGGTTACACACATTCAGTGTTGGTTTTCTGTGTTGCCGCTTACATGTAGAAAGTTCTCCAGACTCTCTGAATCTTCTGATTATATTATTGACTGTAGATGATGAATCCCTAAATTCCTTGCAATTTAACATTGAGAAATAATGTTCTTAAACTGTTGGACTATTTTTTCATGCAGTTGTTCACAAAGTGGTGATCCTCGCCCCATCTTTGCTTGTGAACGGCTGAGCCTTTTGAGGATGCTCTATTTATACCCAATCATGACGCTCACCTGTTTCCAAACAGGTATTCTTTGAGTATTCATCAACTTTCCCAGTCTTTTGTTGCCCTGTCCCAACTTTTTTGAAATGTGTTGCAGGCATCCATTTCAAAATAAGCAAATATTTGCACAAAAACAATAAAGTTTATCATTTTGAACATTAAATATCTTGTCTTTGTGGTGTATTCAATTGAATATAGGTTGCAGAGGATTTGCAAATCATTGTATTCTGTTTTTATTTACATTTTACACAACGTCCCAACTTCATTGGAATTGGGGTTGTAGTTTTTTGACTCCGTGTTGTAAAGTTGGTCGTATTTGCGGACTTTTCTGCCAAACGTTTCTCTATTTGATCCATGATCAAAATGTAATTGGGGTGCACACTGCAAAAGCTTCTAAAATATGATGGGAGAGGAAGGAGTGAAACAGGAAAAGTGACCAGTCACAGCCCTTGCGGTGTCCGTCATTATGTGTAGTTTCAATTTTTAAGAGGTGCATGTCAGGGTATCTGAGAGGGGCTCGGAGAGGTTACGCAGTGAGTCAGTGGACTCCGATCTAAAGCTGTTGTCTTTGGTTCCCCACACCTAGGGATATCTGTGGGACTTAACACCATATTACAGTGCAGGCAGCAATAAGCATTTGAATAAAGGCCTGCTTTATTTAGGTGCCAGGCCTGAGCATGGTGTGCAGAAAATAAACAAAATAAACATTCGGGCGATTAATCAAGGAAATATGATAGCTTAAGACCATCAATTAATGAATTAGATGAATAACTCTTTACCATGTGTCTTTTTCATCAGCTGACCACACTCCGTGGGGCCATCCTGGAGGATGCCATCCCATCTACAGCAAGACACGGCACAGCTCGGGGCCTGCCGCTTAAGGAGGTGTTGGAGTATGTGATCCCTGAGCTCAACATCCAGTGTCTAAGGCTGGCCATCAACTCTCCAAAGGTCCCAGAGCAGCTCCTAAAGCTGGATGAACAAGGGGTGGGTACTTTTGTTGTTGTGAGAACCTCTTTGTATACATTTTCAAGCGCAAGTGCAGAATTATGCTGGTGACAAAGTAGCAGTGGAGCATTTCGACTCTAAGTGCTTTGCTTCGGGGCACATCAGCAGTTGCTGGAAGGGAAATGCATTAGTTGTAATGTTCGCACTTATTCATCCATATTTTAGGGATATTTATCATTTGGATCTATGTGTGGAACTGTGTCTACATTCCATATCCAGTCTTTTAAAGTTAGAAATGATGTACTGTGTCATGTGTTTATACAGTCACGTACACAAGTATTTGGGCAGTGATACAGTTTTTGTCATTTTTGCTGCTGTGCACCACCACGATGAAGCTATCAATGTAAACTTTCAACTTTAATTCAAGGGATTTAACAAAAACAAAGCACACTAAAGGTTTAGGAATTCCATCCATTTTTATACATAATCCCTCCATGTTTAGTCGCCATAAGTAATTGGACAAACACAATATAGGGATTGTTGTTGATACAAACTTTGAATAGTGCAACATTTGTCTGGTGCAGCATCACTCACAGATTCATGGTGGAGTGAAAGAAAGGAACTTTTTTAACAAGTAAACATAAAATTATGGGCTTAAGTATTCAGACAAATTGCATCTGAAATTCTACTTCTCTTTTTTTAAAGGCATTCTGTTGCTGTGCCACAACACCATGAAGCTGTAGTATAACTGGTGCTGCATCAGAAAGCTGATACGGATTCTCCAATCACAGCTACAGAAACTTAGAATTTCTTCAGTGTGTTTTGGGTGTCTTGGTGGTGTACCTGACTAGTTCCGTTCTTGCACAGTCTGAATTTTTAAGAAATACCTACTCCACACAAATTTACCATTCCCCCCGAGCCCACAGGGTCACCACAGTTGATTTCGTTGATGCTGATTTAGCACATGTTTTATGCCGTTAGCCCTTCCTGACAGAACTCTGTATGTACAAGGAGACTGGAGCATGAATGGCTTTGCGCTGCGCACCACCATACAGAACCATATTGTTTGCATTTCTTAGTGATTGATGTAAATGAAGTCAAATAGACATTCATTGATTTGAAAATATTTATGTACCCATCCCTGGACTTGTCAAAAGAAAACCATCTGCAAAAATGATGATTTGTAGTTTTTTTTATAGCCCCTGAAAATGAAGGGTATATGTTTGAAAATGGTGATAATTTCAAAATCTTTAATGCAAAGTTTTTATGAAACTCCTTGAATTAAATCATCAGCTGTGGTGTCAAGTTACAGAGAAATAGCAAGAACCATTATCCCACATGTGAGTTCTTTATAATAGATGAATTTTTGGTCCTGAGTGGAGGTATGGGTAATAGCATGCATAAATAGCTGGAACGAACTTTAGATTAATCAGTGTTGCCTTATTTGTCAGTTCCATTTTGCCTGTAGGACACTCAGAGAAAGGTTACAGAACTCCCTCTAACAACTTATTTCATCCTACTGCAGGTGGCTGGCAGAGGATGTCATCTTGCGTTAAGGCTACTTGAATAAAATGAGTATTAGGAATGAGGGCTTTTTATGTTTGCAGCTGTCAGAGATAGATTCATTGTGTGATCTTAACGCCTTTAATTTGTCATCTAATGAAAGTGCAAGATGAAAAGTCTTATGGTTGGAGGAGCAAGCGATGTACAGCTTATCTCACTATCAGAGAACTGGCTGCTTGTTTATGTAATTACATTCATCACCAAGGGCCTAGTTTTATATTGACAAGGGACAGGCTGCCATAATAGGATGTGTCAGCCATGTCCCTCTTGAATACTAACATTTTGTTACACTCATAAACAAAAGCAGTCCAGTGTCCTCCAAATGCAAGTTACATGGAGTCAAGATGACAAAGTCAACGTTGTGTTTTCTGGTAGATCTTTAGAGAGCAGATGATATGACACAGGAATTTGTTCACTTAACCTATAACTCTGCCTTCAGTATGACATTACAGATATAAGGAGTAGAAAAACATGATCAGTCTAACCATTCAAAAATCATTTCACAGTGGATTTATAAAGTGCACGCTAAGCGGGATTTAAACGCTCCCAACTGGCACTTCTTCTCACAGACCTCAAACCAAAAGCCCAATAGAGACCTGTTTATATATAGAATCACTTATTTTGTGCACTCCTGTTTAAATCTTTAATATTATGCTTGCTGTGTGAATGTTTAATATATCATGCACCCCCAGTCTACTGTTTTTATCCAAGCAAGAATTTCTCCGCCCATAAATGCATTTCCATAGCCTTAGTACTAGTACTGGCAGTGGTTTTAAGTTGTGGGTTTTTTGACTGATGGTCAGCAGTTGCTTCATTAAAACTTTCTCAATAATAGAAGCAAGGCTTCATCTGGCTCCCAGTCATATCCAGGTTGGATTTAGTAATACATCTGTGTTCATAATCCCTGACTGCTGTCTGATAATGCCCGTTCCCGTTCATTGTTTTGCTTCCATTACAATCGCTTTATTATACTATGCTAAGCTTTTAGTATTGTAGACTTTACAAACACCAGTGTTCATGTCTGTTTTAGTCATGTTGATTCATGTCATGTCTGTTGTATTGATGTTCCAGTAGAATCCACATTGTGGTTTGAATGGTTTACAAACTCTCTCAAAGAGCAGAGCAGCTCACTGTGCTACTTACATGGTACTTGGGGTAAAAGAAATAATCAAACACAATTATTGGTAGGGATGTAACATTCCAAATGTTTTTCTCCCAATGTGAATTCCAACACTTAAAGGTATCAACTGCTCCATAGTACCAATCAGGTAGCTATGACGAAAAGCTACAGTACTAATTCTGCATACCTGTGTAAAGGAGATTATATTTTTTCTAGAAAATAATTAGGTTTTACATTTTTTTTTTAACTACGAAAACTCCATTTAAAATTTCACATTAGACATCTTCTCATTAAACTCTATGCATTTTTACTCAGAGAACAGTTACACACTGCATAATATAGATTCCTTATTCATGCAGGAGCTGATCTTACGTACTGAAAATAATACATCATCTAATGTGTTAGATTAGAGTTTCCCTAATTGTTTGCTAACTGTAGGTAAATTAAACAGTCCTGTTTAATTTGGGCACCTTTTCACATGTGAAATGGACTGCATTTATATAGTGCTTTTCCATCTGCATCAGACACTCAAAGCGCTTTACAAATAATGCCTCACATTCACCCCGATGTGAGGGTGCTGCCATACAAGGTACTCACTACACTCCGGGAGCAACTAGGGGATTAAGGACTTTGCTTTGCCCAAGGGTCCTTAGTGATTTTCCAGTCAGATTGGGATTTGAACTGAGGATCCTCTGGTCTCAAGCCCAACCCTTAACCACTAGATCATCACCTCCCCTATGTGGAAAGCTTTATCTGAAGTGGTGCTTGTGCTTGTGGGATGAGGTTCCTCTGGAGTGCTTACTGTTTTTTAAGCAGCTCTTCCCACACTTTCCTATCCTCTGCCAAGTCCTGTAACTCTTATGGGGATCCTGAGGCATTCCCAAGCCAGCTGGGAAATTTAATTCTTTCAGTGTGTCCTGGGTCTTCCTTGAGGCCTCCTCCCAGTTGGCCATGCCAGGGAGACGACCACAGGGTATCCTCACCAGATGCTCAAACCACCTCAGCTGCCTCCTTTCAAACCGAAGAAGCAGCAGCTGTATTCAGAGTCCCTCCTAGATAGTCGACCTTTTCACCCTGTCCAGGAGTGTAAGCCCAAGTACCCAACAAAGGAATCTCGTTTCTATCCATTAGTTCTGCACGGCCTCTCCAAACTCTTCCCACACCCGAGTTTTTGCCTCAGTCACCACTGAGGCTGCAGTCCTTCTGGCCTGCCAGTACCTGTATGCTGATTGTGGAGACTTCTGTGCCAACCAGACATGAAAGGCCTCTATCTTTAGTCTGACAGCTTTCATCCCCGCAGGTGCCCACCAACAGAGTCTTGCGTTGCAACCATGACAAGCGCCAACAACCGTCTGATAACAGCTCAAAGCAGCTGCATCAGCAATGGAGGCCTTGAACATGGACCGCTCCACTTCCATATTCCCAGCCTCCCTCGGGATGTGGGAGAAGGTTTGGCTTGGCATGAGTTGAAGGCCTTCTGGACAGGCTCTTTCACCAAACGTTCCCAGAAAACTCTCACCACACATTTAGGACTTCTAGATCAGTCCAGTGGCTTACCCTGCCATCTGATCCTAATCATCACCAGGTGGTGATCAGTTGACAGTTCTGCTCCTCTCTTTAACGGGTGACACACTGTCACAGGTTTGATGAAATGGTTACAAAGTTGATCACTGATCTTTGACCTAGGGTGTTCTGGTAGAAAAGCCTTGTTTCTACCGAGCGGCCCAGTTTGGTATGGCATGGTATGGAATGTTATTTTGTGCATCACATTCAGATTTAGGGATGGGTACCAAAATAACCATGCCATACCATACCACTTATTTGGCACCCTTCGCTTGGGGTACCAAAGTAATAGAACTGTAAAAAGGGGAGAAGCAATGGTAATAAAAAGAGGCGCTAACCCACTGCTGTCCATTGATTGGTCCAAAGCCACACTACAAAGTGGCATAATAATAATAATAAATAATAACAATAATAATAATATATGTTTATTCACGATGGTCCACATAAATATAGAGGTGCAGTATATCTACAGATCCTATATTTCTTTTCAGTGAAGTCCTCACATGACCATTCATACTGTTTCAAATATTAAAATCATTCACACAAAATCATTCACACACTGAGTAAATACAAAATCTTCTTACCTGTTGCATCGTTTCAACCAGATTCATCATCACAGCCTGATGAAAACTGTTATCCACATAAGATGGCCTTGTTTTGGAAGACAATGTCTGGAAGTACTTTTAATTCTTTATCATAAAAATTATTCAATAAACAAAACGTTTTTAAAGAAGTGTGTTTATTTGCTCCGATTATGTTTCTCAGCCTGAACCAGAGGACGCTAGCACTTTGTTCCGCCAACAAGAAAAAATAACTTATTTTAAAAGCTGAAAGTGTCAAAGTGCTCCATTTATTCATGCCATCCATTGTCTCTTGAGCACTCTGCTCGCAATAAAGATAAATCCCATTAATGATCCACCAAGACACACATACAGTGGGGAAAATAAGTATTTCATCCCCTGTCAGTTTTGCAGGTTTTCCCACCTACAAAGAATGGAGAGGTCTGTAATTTTTATCGTAGGTACACTTCAACTGTGAGAGACAGAATCTAAAAAAAAAAATCCAGAAAATCACATTGTATGATTTTTAAATAATTAATTTGCATTTTATTGCATGAAATAATTATTAGATCCCCTACAAAAACAGAGCTTAGAAATGCTTTTTACAGAGCCCCTCCTTAGTTGTCCTGGCTGTGTGTTTGGGGTCATTGTCATGCTGGAAGACCCAGCCATGACCCATCTTCAGTGCTTTTACTGAGGGAAGGAGGTTGTTTGCCAAAATCTCGCAATACATGACCCCATCCATCCTCCCTTCAATACGGTGCAGTTGTCTGCCCCCTTTGCAGAAGAGCACCCCCAGAGTATGATGTTTCCGCCCCCATGCTTCACGGTTGGGATGGTTTTCTTGGGGTTGTTCTCATCCTCTAAACATGGTAAGTGGAGTTGATTCCAGAAACCTCTATTTTGGTCTCATCTGACCGCATGACCTTCTCCCATGCCTCCTCTGGATCATTCAGATGGTCACTGGTGAACTTCAAATGGGCCTGGAGATGTACTGGCTTGAGCAGGGGGACCTTGCTGCCCTGCAGGATTTTAAACCATGACAGCATCATGTGTTACTAATGTAATTTTTGTGACTGTGGTCCCAGCTCTCTTCAGGTCATTCACCAGGTCCTCCTGTGTAGTTCTGAGCTTTCTCAGAATCATCCTTACCCCACAAAGTGAGGTCTTGCATGAAATCCCAGACCGAGGGAGATTGACAGTCATCTTGTGTTTCTTCCACTTTCTAATAAATAATCATAACAGTTGTGTCTTCTACCAAGCTGCTTGCCTGGTGTCCTGTAATCCATCCCAGCCTTGTGCAGGTCTACAGTTTTGTCCCTGGTGTCCTTAGACAGCTCTTTGGTCTTGGTTATGGTGGACAGGTTGGAGTGTGATTGATTGTGTGAACAGGTGGCTTTTATACAGTTAACAAGTTCAAACAGGTGCAATTAATACAGGTAAAGAGTGCAGAATAAGAGGGCTTCTTAAAGAAAAATTATCAGGTCTGTGAGAGCCAGAATTCTTGCTGGTTGGTGGGGTGGTCAAATACTTATTATATGCAATAAAATGCAATTAATTATTTACAAATCATACACTGTGATTTTCTGGATTTTTTTTTTTTTTTTTTTAGATTCTGTCTCGCACAGTTGAAGTGTACCTACGATAAAAATTACAGACCTCTCCATTCTTTGTAGGTGGGAAAACCTGCAAAACTGACAGGGGATCAAATACTTATTTTCCTCACTGTACATATATATGTGTGTGTGTGTGTGTGTGTGTGTGTGTGTGTGTGTGTGTGTGTGTGTGTGTGTGTGTGTGTGTGTGTGTGTGTGTGTGTGTGTGTGTGTGTGTGTGAGAGTGAAAATTACACTATGTGGACTCCATGTGGACAAAACTGCAATACGATACAAAACTTATGCAGATGGTTTATAGTTGACCTGACCTAAACCCGCTTCCATATGGACGGGTCAGGGTTGTGCCACAGCTTACATGACATGCATGTTGATGTCTACCATGCTCCACCTACCAAACCATATAGTACTGCTGTCAGTGGAAATGAAAGCCAAGCTATGCTTAACCATTCCGAACCGTACCATACTGTGCCATGCGATCCTGGACTGCTCGGTGGAAAGAAGGGACAAGCGTACTTAGGAACATTCTTGTGCTCAAACAAGGTGTTCGTTATAACCAATCAAGTGACCAGCAAGTCCAACAACAAAACGCCACTTTGATTCAAATTAGTAAGGGGGTGTTCCTCCCAGTCACTTCCCTCCAAATTTCTCCATCGTTGCCCATGTGAGCACTGAAGTCCCCCAGTAGAACAAAGGAGTCTCCAGCAAGAAACTTTTTCAGGAAGGATCCCACTCAATCTCCAAGAAGGACACCCTGACCTTCTGTTTGGTGCATATGCATAAACAACTATTAAATTCCTCTCCTTGACGTGGACCCCCACACCCGCCTCTCACCCTGGACAGCTCCGGAGGTGGAGAGTACAACCCCTCTTCAGGAATTTGATTCCAGAGCCTATATAGTGCCTGGAGGTGAGCCCAGCTATTTGTAGATTGAGTTGCTTGACCTCTTGCACAAGCTTAAGCTACTTCCCTATCAGAGAGGTAGCGCTCTGCGTTCCAAGAGTTAAGTACCGTAACAGAGTCTCAGTCCATGTCAGCCTTTGCCCCTGTCCAGTGGCCATCATACGCACACCAGACCCCTTACGATCCCCTTGCTGGTGGTGAGCCCACATGGAGGTGAAACCATGTGTTTTTTTTTCGGGCTGAGCCCGGTCGAGCCCCACGTTTTTAGATCTGGACACCAGGTGCTCCCCTTTGAGTGACTGTGCTGTAGTGAGCTCTGGATCTGAATATATTTTAGGCCACTCTTAATGAGCTCTGAAGATACGAGTTTGCTTGACAAGCTGTAAATAAGAAAGACAATGTACAGTAGGTGTTCCCAACTACAATAGAGTTGCAATGATGATTGATTGCCTTTCTTTTTACTTTTTGATAAGAGGGGACTAAAGATGTTTTAAGACTGGTTGCGCTGCTGAAAATGTAGTTACTTGCATGCGCCCTTAGAATGTAACTGGCAATAAAACATCAAGAATGGCAAGGAAAAGTTTGCAGCGTTTCCCTCTCATCAAATCTAGGCTCCAGTCTTCCATGTTTTGTTTTTTTTTTCAAGCAAACAGAAGCTGAAATTTCACTTGTTTTTAAGGAAATCCATTTCTGTTCCACTCCACTATGAAGTTGTACAACTGATGACACAGCATACAAAGGTTTTACCATGTACAGTTTCTCCAATCACAGCCACCAAAGCCAAAACTCCAGAATTGTCTGTCTGTCTTGGTGGCTTCCCTCACTAGTTCCTTTCTTTCATGATCCAAGGCATTATTTTGGAAATGTTCATGGATCCATCCTCAGACTTGAAAATGACTGTCAACGTGAAGATTTACAATTAATTCATCAAAGTCTTTCAGTAGTTATCATACATACAATTTATCTGTATTTTTTTTTTCTCAATATGAAAGTATTTTTGTTGACAGTAACCTTGGACATTTTTATTGACAGTAACTTTGGATATTTGATTAAATATTGCGATTATACAGTTTTTCACTTGCATATTCCTAAACCTATTTTAAAACCTGCTCTTAAAATTCAGGGATGTCGGTTATTCTTTCCCTACTGTTGCATTAGTGTTTAACCATCTTGATTACACTTCATTTGAACAGCAGGATGTGCACTCACTACATTGCTAATTTAACTGCAGAATGCAGTTTATAGTAAAGGCATTTCTTAGTCTGTTTGTTAAAGTGAATGTTAAAGAATATAAATGTAGTTATTTTAGGAAGTAATACAAAAAAATCTGATTGCCAACACATTGAAATATTTAGATCCTGCTGCTCTACATCCACCTATTTATGTAAGCTATAAACTGTAACCTTTGCAGTGCCATAAATCACTTCCTGTGATTATAGCATCACCTCAGCTCTGAAGTATTTTTCAGGCCTAAGGATGATTAGTTCCACAGGATTGTGAGACTAATCTTCCATCCAGAGAGTCTGTCTGTGCAGCGCCACAATTCAGCTTTTTCTTTCTTTCAGGCAGAAGATCAACTATAAAGTGACTATAAACTTCTGCATTAATTTATTCCCCAACCTCTGCATGATCTGTTCATTAAGTTGTTCTCTTAGAGGTTACTTTTCTCACTGATGTAAAACCTTCATATGTTCATATATTTCCCAAAAGCAAAAAGGGTCCACTGGTGCATTATGTGACTCGCCAGGTTTTGGTTGCCATGTTTTGGATTTGTTGCAGTGCATACAGACGTGTCAATAACACACTTGTCTCTTAAGACACTCATGTATCCCTCAGTAGGGTCTGAGAATTCTCTTGTGGGACTGTTGCCCCATTTCACTCTTGTCTCAATATGTGTCTGTGGCTTATTTTCTTTTTATATTGTCAAGACGAAGGGGTCTCTGCACCTTCCAACAGTGAACACATAATGGAACATTAGGAATAGAAAAAAAACAAAAAAAAAACAGTAGTATAGCAATATACGTAGTACCTAATATTTGTTTTGTTTTTTGTTTTTGGCTTGCGCCGATTGCTCAAGGTTGCCATAGTAGTTCCAGTAGAGATCTGCATAAGAGTTTGACATATGTTTGATGCTGGAATTCCTATGTGATGCAACACCAGTTCTTCCTGGAGAAATGTATGCAGCTCCTAGCAAGTACTAAGTAGGACATAGGGGATACAGGACGGGATCAGGTGTGCACAGAGCGCAGTAGCTGCACGTTGTAGCACCTTATATTATTGCCACAGTTCGTTTATATAATGGCTGAGTGGATCCTTGTCATTTGATTGGTGAGTTGTATGTTACGTGACATGGATTATTCATTTGCCATCGTGTTTCATTTACTGGGCAAATTTGGTTCTACATCAAATGTGCTATTGTACGCCCCATCCACTGCGCACGCTCACACTACCGGGACAGCGTTTAGCTAAACATGGCGGAGTTAGTTTTGCTGACAGCCCACGATTTGAACTAGCTAATTGACGGTGCTAATTCTTCTAACACAAAAAACAAATCCATTATGCCGTAAGCCGTATGGAGGCATGAAGAGCTGTTAGGATGAAGTTAGCATAAAGAGCTGGATAAATTTCTTAAGCGGTTTTTTGATCATACGGCAGCCTATACATGAAGTCAGTGCACGACATCATGGACTACAATGTCAAAATTGTTTTTGAATTATCTGACTGTTTTTGCAAGTTGACTGAGAACAATTTTGGATTCCTATTTAAAGTTTGTGTTGGACTATTGACGTCAAAGCACCAGTGACGAACACCAAAATGTAAGTCCCTTTTCTGTTGTTTATAAATTAATAAAATATCAAATGACAAGGATCTGTTTTAGCCATTATATAAAACAAATAATGAATGTTTTTTTCTTTCATGCAACGGAACAAATATTTCATCTCATGAATATTCATACCATTGAACTCATAAACATTCATTATTTGTATTTATATAATGGCTGAGTGGATCCTTGTCATTTGATTGGTGCTTTGTATGTTACGGGACATGGATTATTCGTCCCATTTGTTGCATTGCATTTACAGTGCAAATTTTGTTCCATACGTTTGGTACCATTGCACTCTGCACACACACGCGTGCGCACACAAAACAGATCTATTGTGCTGTAAGCTGTCTGGAGGCATGAAGAGCTGTTAGGAGGAAGTTAGAATGAAAAGCTAGACTAATTTCTGACGTGAATTTTTTTTTTTCACCTCGTTGAATGGTATGTTCCAGCTTTCACCTCATTAAATATTTGTACCATTAACTAATAAACATTCATTATTTGTATAATAGTTACATATTTAATCAATGTGATCAAACTTTTTTGTAGACATTCTACCTTTTCAGGGGTTAATGAAAGCCAAACATACTTCGTCCTGGGAAATCTGCAATTTGTTTTGCATTATAATGGCACTTTTCAAGCCCTGACATATTTGTACCAAAGGGCAGTCTGATTGTCCTTTCCACAGGAGAGTCAGTTAAGGGGTTAAGTGAGCCCATAAACGCAGGAAAAGAAAACAAAATCACATCATCACACATCATTGTATTTCCAGTGGGGCTGATGGTATAATAGCTTTCTGTTACCGCAGGAGCTTTAGTACACAGCAGTCTACCTGATAGAAGAAGTCACCATGACAACAGTGTCAAGGGAACACTGGGAAGTGATAACCTTTAAGAGAGGAAAAGACGCTTCCAATTTGTTTTGGTATATAGATCATCCGTTGTCTTTCACATCCAGAAAACCTTTTCGTCTCACCAAATTGCTTATTGACCTTGGGTCAAGATCAAGACCCTGTCACAGCTTGGAATATTGGGCAACAGGTGCCAGAAGAAGGGGTCCTCTTTTTCTATTTTTACATCTTTGACTCTCCTTCTTGGCCACCATTAGGGAGCTGTGAGGCATAAAAGATGCATGTGGGGAGAGGACTCTTGCTGCACATGGAAACTCACTCCTGCTGTTTTCTTTCTTCCCGTCTCTGCATGACATGCCTTCATCTTAGATATGTCCCTTGTGGATAATTTAAAAATTTAAATTGAACACCAGTGAGAGTTGTGTGTGAGCGAGTTTATGAATACTCCTTATTTTGAACAAAAGGATTATCTTTGTTGAGAGGCAGTTTTTGTTGAGGAAGGTTATTATTAATGGTATCCTGGAAAGATTAATGTAGTTACAGTCCATTTGTTGTTTCCATTCTGATGAGCCAATTGTGGCATGCTTGTAAGAAAAACTATTGTTTGAAGCAGTTGTTCTGGAAATAATTACAGCGCTGTTCTTAGCAGATTGTAAGGCTGTTGTTTTGTTGTGTTTTTTTGTTTTTTTTTTTGGTCACAAGGCAGTGCAATATTGACTGATCACATGTCTTTGTATGTTTCATATTTCAGCTGAGCTTCCAGCACAAAGTGGGAGTTCTCTACTGCAAGGCTGGACAGAGCACAGAAGAAGAAATGTACAACAATGAGAGCGCAGGACCGGCTCTGGATGAGTTCTTGGACCTCCTTGGTCAGAGGGTGCGCCTCAAAGGGTTCACAAAGTACAGAGCTCAGCTGGATAACAAGAGTAAGAAAAAAATGCACACCAAAATTAACATTGAAAGCATCCATAAATATCTGCAGCACAAAATATTATGACTTTGTCTTATGTTTCCTGAAGGAGAGGAATGAGGAACATGTTATATAGGATATTATTCTTTTGCATGACCTGACTAAGCACCCCTCTATTCAAGCTCAGAGAGCAAATGATCCGTGATGATGCATTCAAGACTTCACCTGCCACTTGTGGACATCCATTTACATGCACCTTCAGGGAATGAGCATTACAGTCATAACATTTTATTCATTCAGTGCAACACATATTGCATGAGACATATATACCCACCCTGTAGAGCAGCTACAGCACAAGTAAGGAAAATTCCCACATCCTGAGACAGTGAAGATGCAGTAGAGAGGACTGAGTGAGCCACCAAAGAGGGTGAAACATTCAGCCAATGAAACTACACAAATGTGTAGAACAAATATCATCCACAAAGATGCCATTAAACAAAGGCCAACACTTGACTAGCAACCGTTGCCTGGTTGCTAGTCAAGTGTTCCTTTATGCCTTATGTTAAAGGGAGTCCTTGACTGCCATACGCCAAGACGATGGTCTCCACAATCCAGTGTGGAAGCTGGTGTTTAGACCCTTTTGACATAGCAGACAAATAATTGGTCCTAGAGATGCACCCTGGGAGTGCAGTCTACAGAGACCCATAACCTCCTCTGCTCCTTTGATGTAAAAAGCAGTGGATGAAAAGACAAAAGCTTAAATGCCAAAGACCTTTACACTGTAGACATAAGTTATGTACATTATCAGCATGTAACAATAATGAAACCTTCATATCATCAACAGTAAACTGATGCATCAGGTATGTGCAGACAAATCATGGCTGTCACCTACTCGCTTTGTGGAGTAGTGCCATCTTATATGAAAGAAACTTCAAATCTATCAAGTGAAGTGGCTTAACAGGATGATCTCAAAGAGTCTGGACAACTAATTTCACATTCCTGTGGCCTTCTTTAAAAAATTGCACAGCAAACAGATGAGTTCTCGGAGTATCGTTATTCAACCCAGCATGGCAGGCAGATACAGCGGCATGTCTAAACCCATTGTGGATAAAGATAATGCTTTCATGAACAGTTCCTGCAGGATTGTGAAAACATTCATAAATGGAACATTGTAAAGGAAGCACAGTTGTATACTTGCACCATTACTCAGTTACCATCCATTTATACACGTATAGACCTCTAGTAGAAGAGCCTCTAGCATTTTGCTTTGTAGTTGACTCATTCTGGGGCAAGTTGCTGGCAGTCACATTTGATCTTTCAAGGGGTAGGTGTGGAGATGCCACAGCTTTGGTTGGGAGTAAACCACTTCACCTCACCAGATTGCCCAATGATTTGCTGAAAGAAGACTAATCACCTCGGCTTACGATGATTTGGGTGTGACCACTGGGGATCCACCAGTATTAAGGACAGGATGTGCTGACACACATTCTCTAAGACAGGTAGAATTAATTCCACTGGAGCAAACATATCGAAGTAGGTCTGGCTGTGGATGAGTTACAGCATCCATTCCCAGGAACATTATGATTTGGTAATGAGAAGAACTGGCAGTGGCATTTGACCCTCAGGGTAAACACCACTGCTTCTCCAGACTGTTCACAATTCTGAGTCACCACCCGCGGGTTCAGCCTCTACTCTCTCGTCTCTCAGAAGAGGACCTCCCATGGCATGCGCAACCTGGCATGAGGAGTTCTGAATGACAGGCAGCCTTTACCTGAGCAAAAGAGAGTGTGATATTCTTGGGGGGTGAGGAGATAGCCAAGAGGACTTTGGACTTTAGTGTCCTCTGTGTGGCTGTTGAAGCATTTTGGAGTGGATCACTGGCTTGCTAATGTAAAAAGATGCTGTCGTGATGTTTGTGACACTGACTTCTTTGTACTGTGATGCAGCGGACTCTACAGGCACCTACTCTCTCTACACCACCTATAAAGACTATGAGCTGATGTTTCATGTTTCTACAATGCTTCCCTACACCCCAAACAACAGACAGCAGGTCAGTAAAGTCTGCACTTCAAACTGTGTCCCTTTTTAGCATAAAATCAACATTGTTTTACTTTGTGACAAAATAGTGCTGAATGAATGTTACTGTACAGTTTAATTTTGGGATATCTTCATTCCAAAGGTCTGCCAATCTTTTCCAGAGGCTCATTTTACCACAGTAATGACTTATTATTTGAAAGCATTAACTTAGTCATGGTAACATTTCCACAGACTCAGATTGTAATCATTTCATCCACATGGGTTACACCTGATGTGACATTATTAGATGGATCTTTATGTGCCTCTGTGTTACTAAGTGGAATCAACCTAGTGTTCAACTCTCACACAGTGGTCCCATAAATCCGTGATTACACAGGTTCACCAGCTGCATTGATTGCATAGAAACATATGCTTAATGATATTGGAAGTGGAAGGAAGCTATTAGTGTAAGGTAAGGTCTACAATCAATCGCTACTAGGTTAGGTGTGGGAGCATGTACTGGGGCTGCGCATTGGTGTTCCAACCACACGATGGAACCACTTTGTGTCCTTGGGTCTTGGATGGCAACCGCCCAAGCATACATCAGTCCTTCCCAACCTCTCAAAATTTGCCACAACTAGCTGAAATGTGGGTGTTCCCTTGGACTTTTCCAGTTGTTGGGGTCCTCATTACTGAGGCACCTCCATGCTGACTCATGCCCAGAAAAACGTGCCACATGGTGGAAATGTCATAGCTGATGTTCCTTCCAAATGCAACGTACTCCCTGTCTGAGTCTCCCTAAGTGATCATTCATTTGACACAAAATTCTTCCATTGGTCCTCAAGTATTGTCCAAAGAGACCTAGTACCAAAGGCATCCAACTGTCGCGTTACATTGCTAGTTAGTATCCAACTCTCATAAACATACTCTAAGTAGGAAGCACCAAAACCCAAAAGACTTGGACCTTCATTCTCCTACATCACCAGACACCTCTGTTTAAAGATGTGAGGGGTCGTCCACTACATAGAGGCATCCAGGTCTAAACCTGATGTAACGCTTGCTGGTTGACATCTGGACCATCTGCCACTGTTGCGAGGGAACTTGGAAAGCTTTGCATTGTGTTGGCTGTGCCCTCTGAGGGTCAGAGACCTAGAAGTGGCCAGATCTCAGTGGGTGGATACACCTAGTTTTGGTTTAGTCATCCCCAGGGTTGCCTGATGAATGAGTGGCAGTTGCTACAGTGAACAGACTCTATTCAGTTGTGTCAAATCACCATAATATCACCTAATATGTAATTTGCATATACAAACCTCTAATTTGTGAACTTTAAAGGCTTTCTTTTTCATATGTTGACCTCCAGTTGTGTTGCTTGTTGTATTCATCTTAATGTAATTTTTGTGGGTAAACTTCAAATAGCTGAGGAGCAGGTCTCCTGATTGATCCCTGCATCGTTTTCCATCCGCCTCTGCTCATCTAATCCTGGTTGTTTCAGGCCATTGTTGAGTCTTTCTGCTAACTACAAGTGACATTAATTCAGTTTCCAATGTAACTCTAGAGGCAGTCCATATGGTCTTTAACATTAATATCCCTTTCACCCAAAAAGTCCCATTAATAGGCACGTTTTATGGTCCACATGTTGAGCTGTGATCCTGACAATGACTAAAACTGTTAGCTGTGTCTGCTCTCTGAAAGGTTTGTTGTCATAAATGTAGTGATTGCATAATATTTAGCTTGACAGCACAAAAATGTCAGAGGACATAAAACATGTAGGTTTGTGACCAGTGGTGGGCACACTTCCGATAATCCGATAACAGATAATTATTGAAGATAATGTTTTCATTATCGGATTATCTTTTTAGATAACTTTAAAAACCATTATCGGACTAATTATCTTCCGATAAATTGTCGTTCGATAACCTTTAGACTGATAACGTAGTAAACCAAGCTGAACAGCAGCAAACATTTTTAAAATTTAAAATCAGTTGAGACCTACCTGTTAAAAGCTTCTTAAGAGATGTATAGTTCTACTCTCTGCAAATAGAAGAGAGCTGTTTTCAGGAAAAACCACTCTGTCCTCTGCAGACAAAGGAGAACTGGTCACAAAAAAAAATAATAATAATTTTCTTTAACACCATACTGATACACTGGCAATATCACCCAAGTCATCCAGAGGCATACATTTTTAACTTATGGTTCAAATTTTAACCAAACTGATTTTGGACAAGTTATTTAAAATTACTGTCATGTCTTAAGTTTTATAAAATGAAAATATCAGATATATGTTTTAGTTTTAAAGTAATGTGCTAATTTTTAAGGTTTTGTGAGCACATGCTGTGCCCAGCAGTGCATTATGGGTAAGATAGGGTAATCTCAGTACGTTCATGACAGGACAAATGCATTTCAGACACTGCTCAGGCTCCACGGACAGCAGCTTTAAATTCTAGTGCCTAAAACTCTCGTGAATATATTCTCTGGGTTTATAGACGTTATTGTATTTGCGTTTGTTAAATTCCATGCATCTTAAATGTAGCAGACACGGATTATCTGGAATTTTGTTTTGGCAAGTTTTCAAGGCCTCTACTGTATCTACTGGCCAGTAGTGTTCATGACAGTATTCGCCCTAAGTACTAAGCATCTGGGCACCAGTAGATGGCAGTGTTCTATTTATTGTGACCCCGGTTATATCAGATGGTTGTCAAATCAACTTTCTGGCTTTGCAAATGGCTTTTTTTTTTTTTTTTTTTTTTTTTTTTTTTTTACAAATTAAGTTTAAAAACAAAACGACAACAAAAAACAGTACAAGACAGCTCTGCGGTGTTTGCACATGCACAGTGCGAGCGGTTGGATGCTTATAGCTCTTCAGCAGCAGGATACACTCACGACAGCCGACCAGAATAATATCAAACAGGTTTGATTTTCATTTGACCATACGATCGGCGATCAGGAGGTGGTTGTGAGATGTTGAACGCAACTTGTTACTCCATGTACACTACACGATGCAGGACGCGCGATTACCCTGAAACTCGGTCCAAAAAATTCTCGCACGAATGAAAAATCAGCTGAAAAAGGGCAAAAACTTGCACAGTGTAAAGCCAACATTTATGTGTCGAGACAATATTTAGTGCACATTTTACAACATCATAAAACGTGCGCACATTCTCTCCACATGCAAAACATTTTGCGATGACACTTCCAGGGCTCCGTAAAAATGCCTGTTTTTACAAATAAAAAATGGAATATTTTACAAAAGCACATTTATCTGTAAACACCAACACACGACCACGACATGAACCAATCAGTGTTTAGCAGAGGCACTTTTACCCAGAATCCTTTGCTATCTGTCTGTTTGTTACAAAACCTCAGAATTAGTACATTATTCAACATTAAAAGATATACGTTATATTTTAACATTGTACAAATGACAGAATTGACATTAATGGAGTTATTCTATCAGTATTCACACAAAACCATAAGTCAGCATGCCTTTATTTATTTTTCAAGACCTCCGCCTGACCGGAGCATTGTGATTGGTAGAGAGCTGGCTTTGTGGCTGCTCTCAGGGTGCTTCTGTGGTGTAGCCGTGTAGCTTCCAGCAGGGGTAGCATGTTCAATCATAGAAGTACTGGCTCATTGTTTGGGTCTTTTGTCGCTTTTGATGCTTCCAAAAGTGATCATAATGTTAAAACTCAAATTCAGCTTGTTAGTAGTTGCAAATGTACCAGAGACAATACTGGAATTTATCGGTTATCTGTAACTTCCGATACATTTTTGGGTGGTTTGTCGGTTTATCTTTATCAAAGATAACTTTTCAGTTTTCTGATTATCTGTTATCAAAGTTAATTTTTTGGTTATCTGTGCCCACCACTGTTTGTGACTTGGTTCATCTAAATAATGAATGAAATTGACATGTGCAAGATTTAAGTCCTTTTGTACCAGTTTTGGTATTCACCTTTCTGTAATTCCTTTTTGTTGTTATATCTGATGTGACATCTCCCTCTTTTTAAAGTTGCTAAGAAAGAGGCATATTGGAAATGACATCGTCACCATAGTATTCCAGGAGCCTGGGGCCCTTCCTTTTACTCCAAAAAACATCCGCTCTCATTTTCAACATGTGTTTGTCATCGTCAAAGTCCACAACCCCTGCACTGATAATGTCTGCTACAGGTAAATACACCACATGTTCACCACACCTGCACAGCTTTCCCAAAGTTGCATCATTAAGCTTAAAAACTGTCAGGATCGGAGTGAAAGATAAAACATCTGAAGTTGGTGGCATTGAAATGAACCACTGAATATTGCAGCACATCCCCAAGGAATAAAAAGCAAACAAATATTCAGATGGCAGTTTAAGCAAACGGATGTGTTTTGATGTCTTTTGAGTGCTACATGAACTTTTAAGAGACTTAATTTGAAGGTGTAATATATCCTGCTGAGTGCTTTCTGTGGTTTCTGTGATGACTTTATAGTGCTGTGCAAGAATCACAGGGCTCTTTTGATCTGTTTATTGATGATACAGTTATTATCTTCAGAGACACCTTGAAATTGACTTATAGCTCTCCTCAAGTGTTTCTACAGTCAAAATGACTCTTTGCTAATAATAACTGAGAGTTTGTTGAACAGAGGAAGATTAGTCTGAGCTCCTCAGTCTTTCCACGAGAAATAATCTCCCTGTAAGCCACATGATTTCAACACTCTGCAAATCCATGTTCATTATACATGCAGTTTAATACTCTGGCACTTCTTATAGTTTCTCTTTCGTGTCATCGTACACACTTGACATGTTAATTTCATCCTGCGTTCCAGCGTGGCTGTGTCCAGATCTAAAGATGTTCCTCCATTTGGGCCTCCTATTCCCAAAGCTGTGACTTTCCCAAAGTCTGCAGTTTTCAGGGACTTCCTGCTTGCCAAGGTCATCAACGGAGAAAATGCAGCACACAAATCCGAGAAGTTTCGAGCCATGGCAACGCGTACACGACAGGAGTACCTGAAGGACTTAGCAGAAAACTTTGTTAGCACAGCTACTATTGACTCTGCTGTGAAATTCAGCTTCATCAATCTCGGAGGCAAGAAGAAGGAGAAGGTTAAACCCAGGAAAGATGCTCATGTGTTCAGCGTCGGGGCCATCACGTGGAGTGTCTGCGCCCGGGACTTTGGCCAATCTGTGGACGTAGACTGTTTGCTTGGCATATCCAACGAGTTCATTGTGCTTATTGAAGAAGAATCAAAAAATGTTGTTTTTAATTGTTCATGTCGTGACGTCATTGGCTGGACCTCAGGGATTATGAGCATTAAGATTTTCTATGAGAGAGGGGAGTGTATCATGCTGTCTGCACATGACAACTGTGGAGAAGACATCAGGGAGATGGTCCAAAGACTAGAGGTAAGACCCTCAAAACTAAAATATAACATAACATAATTGATCATGTTTATAAAGTTTGATTAAACGGTATCCCTCTTCATCTGTACAGTAAGTACTTATTAGTTTTCATCCTCTGTGACTAATTGATGGTCGAGATGGAGCCCAGACTCAAAGATGGTTTGCACTAATGTGCACTTGTACCTACACAAACACAACATTTCTTCAGTCTCATTGCGTCCACTTCATTCTGACAGAACATTTAAGTCAACTTGCTGATTGTGTAATTTGAAACCTTCTCAGTATCAATCCTTTTTTCTCAATTTTTTTTCTTTTTCTTTTTGTGTGTGTGTGTGTGTGTGTGTGTGTGTGTGTGTGTGTGTGTGTGTGTGTGTGTGTGTGTGTGTGTGTGTGTGTGTGTGTGTGTGTGTGTGTGTGTGTGTGTGTGTGTGAGTGAGTGAGTGAGTGACATGCAATTTGTGAGAATATGCTGCTGCAGTGGTATGTTCTTATGTGCTTTATACAGTGTTGTTAGTCTTCTGGAAATTATCGGAAGTCTGTTTTGTTCTGTCCATGACATAATTGTATTTTATTTTATTTATTCGTTTATATATTTATTTTTCTTGTTTTTCTGGTCAGATTTCAGGTATGTGTTTACTGGAATAATGTGTTGTTTGGAAAGTTGATTAGCAACTTCTCAGATGAGGCACCATAGTGGATATGAAGTCTTGTATTTGCCCATTTTCGTCAGTGCCGTGCAGTCCCCTTTATCAAGAGCCGCCGATCATACAGGCAGCAGCCAATGAGTGATAGAGTGATAATGTTACGAAGTTTACCACAAAGTCTGTGGTGTTCTGAAAACAACCGCGTTGTGTTGAAACTACAAAGCAAATCGTGGATGGAAACGTTGTTCTGCAGTTGCTGCGTTGTTCTGTTGCATTTAAAGTGCAACAGTTCAATCAAGAATAAATTCAAGTGGGCCTGATTAGAGGAGAAGGACCAAAACTGTGACATTTTTAACACACCCAGTAAGTTGTTGAAGGCACAAATGGCAGAATTCTCCATTAATTCCTTTTCAGTTGACATGATACAGAATATTTCTATCAAAATCTATCTTTGGGCTAAAAATAAATCTTGCCAATATGGAAAATATGTTTTTTATAAATAAAATGAACAAGAAAATAATAGGAAAAATATCTTTCATTTAGCTTATGAATTGCACCAGAATGCACAAAATTGCACATAATATTTCAAAAAAATTTGGTGGGGTAGGTACTGCAGACCAGGCAGCCATAGGTGTGCGTGCAGGTGTCAGTCTGTTTGCTTGTCTATATGTGGCCCTGCGACAGACTAGTGTCCTGTCCAGGGTGTACCCTGCTTCATGCTCTATGACTGCTGGGATAGGCTCCAGCCCCCCGTGACCCTTAATTAGACTAAGCAGTTGAAGATGAGTGAGTGAGGTACTGCAGACCCCCTTCTAGGTACTGCAGTCTTTGCGAGGTCATGAATGAAATTTACAGAATTTTTATTTTCTTTAAAGAGCCACTCACATCACTGTTAATAGAACCAACAAAAGATCTCCCCCATCAGCAATGCTGGTGTCATGTTGGAAAGTTGAACTCAGAAGAAAAAAATGTTGAAATATGGACTGAGTAAATAAGTTTTTGATCCACCACTGTACACATCCCAGGACTTTGTCATCATGCTTGCATCGGCCTGTGCCAGTCTTATGAGCATGGTAACTCAAAAACAATGCATGGTGAAGACTTAATGATCAATCCATAGGTACGTCCTGGGTAGTACATGACCTTATTAGATTTTAGGATTGGTTGGTGTATATATTTGGATATTAATCAATTAAGTGTTTTGTCTAATTCTAAAAAAAGACTAACTTCATAACTGTATACAACGTGGTTGGTGCTGTGTGCTTACAACATAGGTTACCCCTGGGGAGCAGATGAGCTGATTAGATTTTGAGGCATCACTTCATCTCTGTATTAATGAGGATGAAGTAATTACTCTTCTGAACACAACAAATTAACTATACATATTAGACACTTCATTTGTACACCATAGGTACCTCCTGGGAATTAGATGAATTGATTACAATTCAGGGTTGTTTGTGCATATATTTGCATAGCAATGAAAATGAAGTTACTGTCTGACAATACTGGAGAATGCTTTACGATAGCATTTACACAAACATCCTAATTACTTTGCTGATTTGAAATAACTCAAGAATGCTTGATGTATATTTATTGTGCTGAAACAGATATGATGAAATATGTTGATATTTTAATTAGGGTTTTAATTCGTTTGGGGCGTGTAAATACTTGAGGGGCAATGGGCGTTTCAAGTGCGTCTTGTTAAGAACATAAAACAGTCCTAATACTTTGGAAAGTGGTTGTCATTAACATGATATGTATGCTAATTCTGTATATCCGGCTCAAAACTCAGAATGGTTGGTAGTAGGGATGTGAATCATACAAAAACTCACGATTCAATTCAGATTCTTGGGGTGATGATTCGATTCAGAATCGATTTTCGATTCAAAGAGCTCTGAGAAATAGTTATATTACTTAAAAAATGTTTATGTTTAAGAAAATGCAGCTTTACAAGGTTAATCAAGTGATTCTAGATGTAAATTTACTTATCTGCTTTGCTCGTTCGGAGTTGGCTGGCAGTTTAGCTAAGCGCTGGTCAGTAGTCGGCAGATACCACTGCTCCCCTCTTTTAGCTCCGGGTGATGGCGTAGCATGTGGGCTTGCGGATTTGAAGTGTTTCCGAAGTACTTGACTTTCATTTTGCAGATTTTGCACACTGCATAAGTCATGTCAAGCTCCTTCTTACGCAGAAAATAATAAAATCCAAAATGCGCCCAAACATTTGCCTGCAGCAAAGACGGTGCTGGCTGAATTAGCTCTTCATCCGCCATGCTAAGCTACAGTCACTGAACTCTGCAACTCGCAAGTGTTTGAAGCACGCCGGACCTTCCCCTCGCGGGGACGCTGTAGTACGGAAGCCACTGCCTGACAAACAGTACACGCAGCGAGTAAGCAAGAAAATGTTTTAAAAAATGCTTTTAAAAATTGATTCTTGGACATTTTGGATCGATTCAGAATCGGAATAAATAAGAATCGCGATTCGGACGTAAATCGATTTTTTTTTTTCCGTCACCCCTAGCTGGTAGTGCATTATTTCATATTCCCCTTTGTTTTGGTGACCTCCTCTATTATGAGAGATACTTGAAAGACAGATGAAGCCTTTGTTCTTCAGTTTATGCAGCAGTGTCTTTTAAAAATGAAGTGTTTAAGGGAAGTCTGTCAAAGAGGGTGATAGTTTTCTTTGCTTCATCACATACTTACAGTAAAGATGCATAATCAACCACAATTACAGATGTTCATGATTACAATAAACAATTTTCAAAATTTAGAGTATTTGCATTTATCTAAGGCTGGGTATCAATCAGAAATTTTCAATACCGGTACCAATTTCAATACCTCCACTTTGATACCGGTTCCTGAAAGACACTTTTTTTCAATACCAATTTATAAGATAAATTCTAACAAAGGGAAAATTACATTTTATTTTTCAGCTTTGGTAATTTTCCACTCCAAGCAGTTTTCTTACAGAAAAAGTAAGCAACAAATAATTTCCAGTGCAAAAGAACACTTGAAAACACTGTAGTTTTTGTCAAAAGCATTTCCTTTCAGACATTTTGGCATGAATGTCTCTCAATAGAATCTGAGCTGAGCTCAGCTGGCTGCTGCACGTCAGTGCAGAACGTCTCATTTTAGGAGGAAAAAACTTTTGATCATTGCAGTTTTTTGTTTGTATTACAACATTTGGAAAGAGGTGTCATTTGATTTAAACGGCGATTTGCTTTGAAGTTATTAATTCTGACCGGACTCTAGCTTTCTAACGTGACTTGCTCGGCAGAGAGCTGCGCAGCATTTGGAGCTGTTTGAACCGAACTTTTCTTTCTCGCAACAAGACAGGAGTCCCAGTTAGTGACTTTAATCCACACAAAAGTGACACACGATTGGCATATTTTAATGGCTCTGAAATGGGTTAAGACGCGGATTTGCTGCTTCTGAAAGGCAGCGAAGCAAAGAACTGAAGCAGCAGGTTGGAACAGTACTTCATTGCTTCAAGTTTCAAAGCGTATTAAGTTGCAGTTGAAGCAGTGTCCGGTGGTGATTTTGAATCAAGCTGCTTGTGCTCTGTAATAGCCCAGTCACACGGCACTTAACAAAGGGTGATGAAGCCCTGACAAAACAAGAAATCTGGACTTTCATTGGCATTGTTTAACCTTTGCGCAGCTTTGTTCCTGCAGCTGGCGCTTCGCCAGGATTTTTAAACTGTTGAAAAATTTGAACGAAGGGCAACGAAAACCTCAGTTCGTCTGTTTCCTTTTGCTGTCGTTCTTGACGTTTTTTAATAGTTTGTTTAGTTTTTGTAACGTTATTGTTTAATTTGACTTCGTTCAACCGGCTGAATGTTTTCACACAGTGCAGAAGCCAGTCTGTGAGCGCTGAGGCTGCTGTTGCGTTCATGTACCGTTTGAAATTACAGGGCAAACTCAGCCTGCTTGCTTGGATTTTTTTTTTATCAGCGTGGGGGGTCAGCTTCACTGGGCTCAGGCACATTACATAGGCCAGAATTAATCTTTTGTGTGGATATAATTAATTATTTTGCCACAAGCAACTGTTGAATTTGAAACAACAAAAAAGTTGTGTAATTTCCGACGGTACTTGAATGCAGCATTAGCAGCAGCAGCTCCTGCATGCGCTTATTATTTTGTATTAAATATAACAATATGAGTGTAGGAATGATAATCCAGTCCTTCTGTACATGTGGCAATGGGTAGATGACTCAAAATGATTATATAAAGAGCTGTTCTGGAAGGAAGAATTCACGTGGATCAGTGATCAGCTGGTGGAATAACCGCACATGTGAGTCAATGCGCGCGTTCACATGCACTGATTAATTTACTGCTCTGATATATTCAATCATCTTTACACTTATATTTATATTTATTCTCCCTTTTGAGAGTTCTCTGTTATAAATCAATATATATGGCTTAGAACATAATACTGTGATACAGCAGTGACCACGGCACACTTTTTTTTTTAAATGGACGGAGCGCGCAGCAGACAGTGAGGGTTCTGATGATGATGGAGATGATCCCTCTTTTGTTCTGGATGAGGAACCAGAGCAGGTGGTCCACCGACGTGCACACAGATCTCCACAGCTTCTGTTTGCAGTTTCTCCAGGACTCAGGCGCTATGAGCTCCGTCCCAGAGCCAAGTCCTGGAACTCAGAGATGCAGACACACACTGCTCCAATGTGTGTCCAGGCACGTTTCGTTAAAGCATCGAGATCGTGAGCTTCGGTTTTGTTAAGTTCCTGTTTCGTCCCTTTTGCGCTCTTGCTTCGCAGGCTGTTCGGTGTTAAGGCTCTTTCATCCACCTTTTCTCAACTAATTGTGACTTTTTTTACTTTTTCCCTTCGTTCACGAATCGTTGTGACTGGGCCATAACATCCACAGGTGGACTTAAATGCTGAGAGGAGAATGGCTGCGGACTGCTCTTCTTGCATGTCATTAAACTCTGGGTACCGAACCTTGGCACCGAAAGACGAGGCATGTTTCGATACTTGGTACTATCGAAGCATTTCGGTCGGTGCCAGAAAAGAACCGAAGTTCGGTACCCAGCCCTACATTTATCTTCAATTGGGTAATGTGTAGTTGCAAGTGCAGGCAGATAAAATAGGATATCAACCCAGTTTTTTAGGGGAAGAGAGGACAGAGAGATGCATTTAATGCCAGACAGTCTAAGAATAGACAACCTTTGGCTTCACTCCTGCAGAGAGGAGTGCTACCTACATTGTCCAAGTCCTCTAATCCCTGTCCTGTAGTTCTATTTTGATCATCAGTACACATGTGTACACATGGTTGTAGTTCAGAAAAGGTAGGTCAAAGCACATACACAGATCCAGTGCCTTCCTTCCATCCACTGTGTTGTTATATAAGCTTGCTTTTCCTTTTCTGGTTCCCATAATCTTTAGTTAATCTTTTTCTTATTAAGCGTCCAAATATTTATTAAATGTTAGCGGCACTGACAGGCCTGGCACCAGAAAAAAAATATTAAGGGGCGATGACTTTATCACCCCCCCCCCCCCCCACCCCCCCCCACACACACACACACACACAAAAAGTGCGCACCGGAGGGTACCTGCCTCTGATCGTGCGTAATGAATTGGGTGCGCTCCTAGAAAGCTCGTATATTTAGGCTACACTGTTGTAAGAGACTAACTAACCCCCAATCTCAATTCTCTTTTGTACCCCTTCCCCTTGGCGCTACCCCTACCCCTACGCCTACCCCTTTAAAACAAGGGGTAAGGTGAAGGCGTATGCCTCCAGCCCTATGAATTGAGACACCCCTCCGCCTTAGGAGAAAAAAAAACTGCCGGTGTCAAACGGCCGTCTTCACTTTTTGTTAACATGGCAACCGAAATGCAACTTGTTGCAGTAGCCTGTTTGCGCTTTTATTTTCTCGCCTTTCTGCGTAAATGCAAAGAAATAGAAGTCGCAGATTTCTTTGACACATTGCAATCATGTCATGTTAATTAATTTAATTAATTTGTAATTTATAATAATAATTATTATTAATAATTAATTGATTAGTAATTTATTAATGTTAATGATACTAGTAATCAATCAATAATAATAATTAATATTCTTTGATTAATCATTAATTGGTTGATTAGTAATTAATGAATTAGTAATTAAAATAATTTATGATAATTTATTAATTTATATAGTGCCAAATCATGACTAATCGCCTCAAGGCGCTTCACAAACATAATTTAAAAGCAGAATAAAATGAAATAAGATTAAAACACAATAAAAAAATTTTAAAACATAAATAAGTAAAAGAAGTAAAATAATAAAAATAATAAAAAAGACACACAATCATAAAATACTAATGATAAAACAGGAAAACTGTTTATTTATTTAAAATAAATAAACACGAAATGTATCAGTCTGTGTGCAATGAATGTATACATTATACAAGTTTCACTTTTGAATGGAATTACTGAAATAAATCAACTTTTTCATGATATTCTAATTATATGACCAGCACCTGTATGTATGTTTATGGGCTGCATCTAGTTCTGTTAACCTTATATTTCTTTTTCAAATTCTCCCATTTTTTGCATCCAGCCCTATTTCCTTTAGAAATTTCCTTGACAAATAATAGTAGTCTATTAGAACGTCAGGTTATATGTTACACATGTACATGTGCGTCTGTATATATTTTCCAACTTATTTCCATTGATGAAACTTCTCCTCATTTTCTGCCTGAAAGCTTATTAGGAGACGAGTGTGTTCAGGGCTCCCGTTTGTTTACTAAATACACACACGTTACAGACCTTGAAATCCAACAGCAGGGGTTGATATTATGCAAAGATTTATGAACATACAAATTAACATGCTTATCCTTTATCATGATTTTCTCCGTTGTGAGATATAAAAGTGTCTTATCGTAGCGTTCGTGTGTATGTGCATTATAACGCATCAGCGCACGAGCGACGTTACGATATTCTTCAGAACGACAATATATGCAACATGCATCCAGCAGCATACATATTGCTGTCATAGACAACTGTCTGTAAAGTTTTTTGGCAAGTTATAACTTTCTAAACAGCGTAATTTGTAATGAAAGCCGCTTCATTTGTGCGGCTCTTTCGGCGCCATGTTTGTTTTTCGGAGACAGCGGTAAGCTCCTCCTACCCCTCCAAACGGACTGTGCATCCAGATTCACTCCAAACGGAGGGGTTTGAAGCCCTCCGCCTACCCCTCCGCCTCGCTACTAAAAGAGAATTGAGACACCCCTCTGTCTCTCGTGCCCGCGCAAAATGGAGGGTAAGGGGAAGGGCCAAGGGGTAGAATTGAGACTCAGCCTAAGAGTAAAGAGTGATGACAGTATTTTTTAATTATTATTTGAACGTATAGACCCTCGGTCAAGTGATCTCCTGCATACCACAAAATCAAACCAACAACTGATCTGAGAAACGACACGAGACAGTAGATTAACCCCACATACAGCCCTCCATCACAAGCACAAACACAGCGCAATTGGACATGACAGTCACACAACGGGTCTAAGATACAGTGGTCCCTCGTTTATTGCGGGAGTTATGTTCCAAAAATAGCCCGCAATAGGCGAAATCCGTGAAGTAGTCAGCGTTATTTTTTACAATTATTATAGATGTTTTAAGGCTGTAAAACCCCTCACTACACACTATCCACTTTTCTCAAACAGGCATTAACATTTTCTCACTTTTCTCTCATGTGTAAACACTCTCAAAGTTCAAACCTTAGTAAAAAAATAAGACCAACCTGTTTTCAGGCCCAAACATTTGTTTGAGAAATAAAAATAGAACGTTTTCCTATAAATAATTATGGTGGCTTTTAGAACTAACGAATTTAATTTTAACGATCAACCTACAAGGTTGGACACATAAGAAATTATTAATAGTGACTGACCAGTATTTCACAGTTCCTCTGATCGTGCCTCTTCGTCCTGGCGCAGCGCCACTGTCGCGCCTTTTTCCACTCACACCTCGCTGCAGGTGTCTTTTTCTGAGTGAAGAATACAGTTAAGGGTAGTTGTTGGCGCTCTGTTTTCTTCTGGGTGAGAAGATTCTTATAAACAGACATGCAGAACACAATGCACGTGCTCTCCCTTCGCGGTGCCGCAACAGGTGTCCCGTCATCTCGACAGAACACTGGCCTGCTTGATGAGGACGCAGAGCACAATGCGCTGCAAAAAAAAAAAAGAAAAAAAAAAGCATGCAAAATTGGACTAAAAAAATCCGCGAAACTGCGAGACGCTATATTTTCCAGTATTTCTTTTTCTTTCTTTTTTATTTTTATTTTTGATAACTCTCACATCTGAGGGGGCGAAGTTGATGACGTGAGGGGGTGCCACCCCCAAACGCCCCCTCGTGGCGCCGGGTCCGGGCACTGAGTTTTGACTACCTATTCCAACCCTTAATTAAAAAAAAACAACAAAGAAAATGCTTTATTTCTGTGAGCTGTCCATCATTTATTGATCAGTACTGTGGTAATGTCCTCACCATTCCATTAATTTCAGAAAATTTCAAGCTTACCATTGGTTCAGCAAACAAGATGTCAGTGAGTTCCCCCCACCACCACCAACAAATAGCAGAATGGGGTGCTCATGGCTGAGCGATTAATAGTGTTCCGTCTGCAGTTTATTACAGAAAGTAGCTTTTCCATCATTACCCGAGGCCATCAAATATGGCCATCGGTATTGTGAAGGCTTTTCGTCTGTCTGTCCGTTCGTCTGTCTGTCTGTCTGTCTCTCTGTGCTCAGCATAATTCCAATCCTGTTACTGCCAGAGGCTTCAAATTCACTGGGAACATTCTTGGGACACAGACCTTGGACAAGTTCAAAGATGGCTAACGTTAACCTATTTAAAGAGATATTGAAAGAGGTTAAAAAGTCACATTCTGTTTCATATTTTATGCTATGAATCATGCAAATCTTTTTTTTTTTAAATAAAGGGACAGGGGTGACAGTCAATCATAGGAGAGCGGCAACGTGACACCATTCACTGGTCTCTCTCTAGTGCTCCAAAACCGCTTTGTTGATGTGTAAATATAACATGTTTCTCATATATTATGTAAAAGCTAGTGAGAAACACTTCTAAAACTGAAAACACTGTTTTTGGAACCTGATAACACCTCTGGAGTGATTTACAAGACATTTCGCGGACATCAACCTGCATGCTAAGTTCCTCTAACTCAAAACTAACTTCTTCTCTTGTCAAAGCTCATGTATGTGCACACACATGGCCTCCTGCAGATCAGAACATTACTAAAATATTGTTTATGATTGATTGAATGAGTTTATTCTGCAACATCATTATAAACATACAGAGATGAATGTATCAATGATACACCGATAACACAATAAAGCATAAACGCTTGTGTGAATATTTGCTCATTTTGAAATGGATGCCTGCAACACGTTTCAAAAAAGCTGGGACAGTGGAATGTTTACCACTGTGTTACATCACCTTTCCTTCTGACAACACTCAATAAGCATTTGGGAACTGAGGACACTAATTGTTGAAGCTTTGTAGGTGGAATTCTTTCCCATTCTTGCTTGATGTACGACTTAAGTTGTTCAACAGTCTGGGGTCTCCGTTGTCGTATTTCACACTTCATAATGTGCCATACATTTTCAAAGGGCAACACGTCTGGAATGTAGTACCCGCACTCTTTACTATGAAGCCACGCTGTTGTAACACGTGCAGAATGTGGCTTGGCATTGTCTTGCTGAAATAAGCAGAGACGTCCCTGAAAAAGATGTTACTTGGATGGCAGCATGTGTTGCTCCAAAACCTGGATATACCTTTCAGCATTGATGGTGCCATCACAGATGTGTAAGTTGCCCATGCCATGGGCAATAAGACTTCAATCTTTGTCTCATCAGACCAGAATTTTGTTTGTCTTGGTCTGAGAGTCCTTCAAGTACCTTTTTGTAAGCTGCCATCCGAACTTCTTCCATTTGCAAATGATGGAGGCTGCCCTGCTCACTGGGACCTTCAAAACAGCAGAAATATTTCTGTACCCATCGCCAGATTTGTTCCTCAAGACAATCCGGTCTTTGAGGGCTACAGACAATTCCTTTGACTTCATGTTTGGTTTGTGCTCTGAACTGCACTGTCAACTGTGGGACCTTATATGTAGACAGTTGTGTGCTTTTCCAAATCAAGAAAATTCAGTAAGGTATAGCTTATATATATATATATATATATATATATATATATATTATATTCCAATTCTAAGGTATCTAAAAAGAAGAGTAAAATAGAAGAGTATAAAAGAGTAGAGTAGAGCCACTTAGGTGCCTGGTTTTGAAAACCAGGGATGGTAGGTTGAAAAGCTTTTTTATCCCATGGGAACTCTCCCTACCCACCCAAGCGGCTCAAGAAAAGGTATATATAATAATAAATAATAAGACATAAGGAAGATAAGACATCATATATATAACTTATATTTAAATATTAAGGGTGATAAACAACATGTACAATAAATATGGTACTATATAATATACAGGTGTAGGTATTAAAATCTAAATATTAACACAGGAGAAGATTGTTATCATGTCCAATCAATCGAATCTACCCCAGATGGACTCCAATTAAACTGGCGA